>NW_011888843.1:7204277-7234256 GCF_000151845.1 Pteropus vampyrus | reverse complement strand
CAACACTTATTTATTCTTGATCTGGGTCCCTCCATAGTCATCATTTTTTATTACATTTGCTCTATCTTCAACGTTTTGGGGCTGAACCATTTGAAAATAAAATGTAGACATCCTTATACTTCACCCTTGATAGTTCAGCACGTACTTCTCCAAAGATAATCACAATGTCATTATTTTACCTAAGTATATTAAAAAAACATTGCCATAATATCACCTAGTATATAATCTATATTCACATTTTCCCAATTGTCACAAAACCGGTTTTCATAGCTTTTATTTTTGGTCTAGAAAGCAATCAATAAACAAGCATTTGGTTGTTTACAGACATATCTCCAGTCCCATTTGATTTCCATGAAGGCAGAGATTCTTGATATCATTTTCTCCACATGGAAGGATGGGCGCTTCATCAATCCTTAAATTAATCATTTTGGGTAATAAACAAAGCTTCATAATTGAATTCTCATTTGATAGCATGTTCTAGAAAAATTAAGCAGAATATTAAAACAATTACTCATATAGTTCACTTTTTAAAGGAAAAAATATTTCATGCTAATTTTCTGATAATTGGAGGAATAAAGAAAAAAAAAGGGGGGGAATGATTGCTTTTCCTCTAATTATCTGCATAATTGCTTTCATTCTCCAAGTTGCTTTGACACTGATGATGTGGACTTAGCATTACACTGGGAATACAGGTGGCCCATAGGTAAATATTGTTTTTCTACATTCGATGGTTAATTTAGAAGCATAGAAACCTATTTCTTTTCTCTGCGTGCATTTTTGTTTGAAGCACATAGATCACATCTCCTTGGAAATAATTAGATTAAGTAATAACGCTCTGCAGCTGCTGAGTTATTAGCCAAATGCTCACCAAATGGGATCTCTCGTTAAGACTCGTGAACAGGTAATCTTTTTTGATAAATGAACTTATAATTTTCATATCCATTTATACAATACACAGATATTTTCTTTTATATTGATTTCTAATGTCCTTGCACATAGGATGCTATATTTGATTTCCCCTTTTAAACAATATAAAATCATTACTGACACTAGATTAAGCTCATTTTTAGTGCCATAAGGACCCGTTAAGAATTAGACCCTATGGATAGTGATACTTTATGCATTAAGACTCAAATATTTTTTTCCTCCAATTTTAACCTCAAAAGAAAAGGCACAGCTTATGATAGTCTGCTATCTGCACCATCATGCAAACTCAAATGATAATTGGCATCCACATAAAAATTGTTCTCCTGTTCTTATTTAACCAAAACTGCTGCATAGAAGTTAAAATTACATTACAAACGAAAACAGGTGAACATGTTTATTTTTTTCCCTACATCCAAGCCAGGTTGTTTCAGAATCTAAACTACTCCTTGATAGCAATTTAGGAACTTTAGGGTGGTGTGGTCTTTTTCCTGATGAATTGGTAGAATTCCAGTATTTTCTCTCATTGCAAACAGAAAAAGCTTGCCTCATTTACAGCAGTTAATAAATACATCTGCGGCATCTCCATTTTTTTCTTCGTTAAAAGATAGTGTTGAAATTGGAACTCTTTTACACTGCTAGTGGGAATGTGAAATGATGCAGACGCTCCGGAAGATAGTCTAAAAGTTCCTATGACCTGAAATTTTGCTCCTAGGTACATACGCAAAAGAAATGAAAAACGTATGTCCACACAAAAAACCTGCACATATCATTCAAAGCAGCATCGTTCATAATAGCCCCAAATGAAAACAAACCAAATGCCCATCAACTAATGAATGGAAAAAATTGTGAAATAGCCATACAATGGAATGTTATTTGGTGATAAAAAGAAGTGAAATACTAATATATGTTTGGTCATAAATGATCTATGAAAACATTATGCTAAGTGAAGAAGCCACTACAAAAAAAAAGTCGTATTTTATGATGCTATTTAAATTAAATGTCCACAATAGGCAATTCTTTAAAGACAGAAAGTAGATTATTTGTTGCTTAGGGCTGGTAGGATTCCGGCACGGGGTTAGGGGTAGTGACTACTAATGACTACAGAGTTTCTTTTTAGGGTGGCGTCTGCCACCGGAAGTGTCACCCAGAGAAACTGCAACATCTCACAGACAATTTTGCAGTCTCTCTGCAGGGCAAGAATCCTTTCAGCCTCCCCTCTCCCCCAATTCTTATTCCCTCTTCTCTCTCTATGCCCCAAAAGCCAAAGAGGTAGACCCACGTGAGGAAGAGGGAGGCATGAAAGAGCAAATAATAAGCTTCCTCTTTTCCAGGTTCGAGCTGGAGCTGGAGAAAAGGGAAAAGATGAGAATCAAACTGTTCAAGGGAAAAATCACAGGCCCAATATGGTGTCACTCGCGCTAAAAGCCCATGATACCAAATCTAGATTTAATGCCTGATCTAACTGCCATTTCAACTCCTCCCTGAAATGGAATCTTAATCAACCAGTCTGGACTTTTTGGGTCAGGCATCAGTAAGGTAATCTGTCACGTAGGCCCTTTCTATCCTCACCCCCACCCCCACAGAAAGAAGAGTCAATCTTCGTGATACAAACTCTTGCTGTTTCTTTTCTTCAAAAGAAGACTTCCTGGCCGAAAAAGAATCCTTTCTCTCCGTTTGTTAATAGCTCCCTTGTCCCCTTCTTCTTATGAAAACCTTCCATTTTCTACAACCCCTCAGAGCACCCTTTTAGTTGCTAGATGAAATGCTGCTCAATTCACAAACTTCTTAGTAAAGCCAATTAGATCTTTCAAATTTACTCAGCTGAATTTTGTTTTTGAACAGAACTAACTGGAAGGAAAAATTCCTATAATGACTGAAAGGAGATCTACTTCCAAAATTCCTATAATGACTTGTAGCAGATCTGATTCTAATTACTTTACCTGTATCGATTCATTCTGATCAGAACACTCTATGAGGTCAATACTCTTTCTATTGCTATTTTATAGGTAAAGGAACAGAGATACAGAGAGATTTAATCAACACCCCCTGAGGTTACACTAAGAGAGGAGAGGAGGTATCTGAAAAATGCAAAGGAAAGGCCTTGCTTAAATGACCGCCAGTTAAAGTCCATTCCTGACTGCCCTCTCCCTGCCTCCAGGCATCTCCAGCTCACATCTGTTGATTCATAGCTTGCTATCCAACTAACGTTCTTCCTTATCTCTGTATCTGAGTAGGAATAACAAGACTGTGTAAAACTGCCTGTTATGTTATTACAATCAGGGCTCAGCCTTTGGATAGGAATCTGCTCAGCCAGTGTCGGCATCAATAAGTGCTACTTTCTGTTTATAGCCTCGGTGGTGTCCTGTCTCTCCATTCGAGAATCCTATAACAGTATTGATAACACCAAGGTCTCGGGTTCTAAAAGGCAAAATGACCTGAAGTAGATAAGACCAGTGGTCTGGAAATTCCTCCCCCATTGCAGCCCCCCACCCAAAGCTCCCCCTCCCCATCCTGAGTCACAAAGTGCATGTAGAACTTCAGACAAAGGAATTGCACGCCCATTGCATGGACACTGTAGAGGTATATAAGCTGTAAGAAATCTAACCGAGGGGAACTCGTGCTTTGGGTCTGTTGAACACCCCATGCTCTCTGCTGGTATTAAATTCTCCTTCCTCTAACAAAGTTGTCTGAGAGTCCAAATTCCTCCATCGGATGTCACTTCCTGCAACAACACAACTTGAAGTGGCAGGCAGTTTAATTCTGGAGCCACAACAAAATAGGACTTTTCCACGTGTTAGAGGCTGAGAAGAGGCTTTGAGAGTGTTATTGAAATGGTTGCAAATAAAAAAAAAAAAATGCACACAAATATAAGCATAGAAAAATATTAAGAATGTTTACCAAAATTTTAACAGCAATTATCACTGGGACGTGGGATTATGAATGATTGTTACATTTTCTTGCATTTTTAAGTGCTTTCTCCAAATTTTCTACTATAAATACGTAATAATACTTTTATATGTTAATTATAAAATATGTTAAATATTACATAGTCACAAATCTAAATTCAAAAACACACCATTTACACCTTAATTGTATTTTTCCTGTTTTCGATGCGACTGAGAGAATTTAATGGAAGTTATCACATTCTTAGGAATTTTATTTATCATTGGTAAAGCAGATAGAGAGAGAGAGACAGAGAAAGAAATAATGACTACCAATAAATTCCATGAGGGAAGAACCACCTTTGCCTGGTTCACCATTGTGTCCCCAGCAAGGAACCCAACGCCCAAGTACGAACAACCTACGAAGAAACCACTTGGCCTTGGTGTCTCTATGGCCTCAGTGGCTCAGTTATAAGGGCAAACTACAGATGGTGGTACATGGTGGAAGTGGCAGAAGTGCCTGGGAGACGCCCTGGCTTCCTAGCAGAAATGGGGATAATTTAGAAGAAAAACAAAGGGCCATAGAGCAGCGGTATGTCACTGTACCAGTGACGGGCATTTGGGGTCTTCACAAATCCTTTAGGAGAGGCACTCATTTTAGGGAGCTAGGGCCCCGCATGAACAACTGGGAGCAAAATGAAGTGACATCAGAGTTATTAACATTATCCCATCTGAGCATAATAAAATGGGAGCAAGGAGGTTAAATGCAGTGCCTTCACAGACACTGGTGTCCGAATATACATTTTGTGGCTTAATATGTATCAACCCTGATCTGGGAATGAAATATTTCTACAGTATGACACATACTTTCAAATTTGCAAATATCCTGGCCATTACCTAAACCTTTAAGCTTCCAACAGAAGTTTTGGCATTGTGTAGATTTATGATAATATTTCTAATTCTGTGAACTGACTTATGGCTTAGTTACAACTGAGTTACAAGCTAAATACCTTGGACAAAGACTAATCTAAATGATAGGATATTCTAAAGAAATAAAAACATTTTGTATTTACCCACCTGCCCTTGGTCTAGAGTAATTGTAATTACTCTAGCATTATATTTAGAGATGGATTTGTGCTAGTTTTGCTCTCGCTTATCTGCAAACGAATCTCATCATGTCTGCATTTTATCATCTTGCATTACCACAATTATATATAAATTGTTGCTCATGGAATTCCTTTTATTATTCTTTTGTAATTGTTGTTTAGTGAATTCTATTTCCTCATAAGCACCAAGAAAATCCAGGCTTTGGTTAGATAGTAGAATCTTAGTGGAATTCATGTTAGTGCAATTTAATCATAAGACTACAGTTTACCATTTGTGTTGAATTGTTAATATCTAGTTATTTACCCTGCACAATAGTCCCCCCTTACCTACTGTTTCACTTTCCTTAACCAGGGTCCAAAACCATCACATGGAAAACTCCAGAAATAAACACTTCATAAGTTTTAAATTGTGTGCCATTCTGGGTAGTGTGATGAGATCTCGCGAGGCCTCCAACGTGACTCATCTGCGCGCTGTAGATGCTCCCTGCCCATCAGCCACTTAGTAGCCATCTTGATTATCAGAGTGACTGTGGCAGTATCCCATGGCTTGTGTTCAAGTCACCCTTATTTTACTTCATAATGCCCCCAAAGTGCAAGGATCGTGATGCTGGCAATTCGGATATGCCATGAAGAAGCCATAAAGTGTTTCCTATAAGTGAAAAGGTGAAAGTTCTTGACTTAAGAGAGAAAAAGAAAATCGTATGCTGAGGTTGCTCAGATCTATGGTAAAAACAAATCTCTGCGTGAAATTTTGGAGGAGAAAGGAATTTGCTCTAGTTTTGCTCTCGCTTCTCATTCTGCAAATGAATCTCATCACATAGGCGTTTTATCATCTCGCATCACCACAAGAAGGGTGAGTACAAAACAATGAGACATTTTGAGAGAGAGACCGTGTTCACATAACTTATTATTATGACAATATATTGTTCTATTTTATTATTAGTTATTACCATTACTCTCTTACTGTGCCTAATTTATAAATTAAATTATATCATAGGTATGCATGTGGTATAGGAAAAAACAATATATTTGGGGTTTGGTACTATCCACATTTTCAGGCATCCACTTGGGGTCTTAGAACGTATCCCACATAGATAAAGGAGGAACTACTGTACATATGAAATGACTGTCATAAGTAATATTTCTTGAGAAAATAGCCCCCAATTGTACTTTAAATATCACCTGACATGCAGGTTATGGACTCTGAGACCTAGTCTGTCTGTCCGAAACAACATTTTGTCAATCAGGATTCTTGGTTTATTTTCTTGACCTGGTGCGTCATGGTCAGAAAAATTTTGGCAGTTGCTTAGTGCCATCTAGTGGGCAGTTTGTTGTGAACAAACCACTAAAAGTCTTGTTCAGCAAAAAGGCTTATTGCGTTTTATTATTTTTTTTATAATACCACTGAATGTATATAATTTTAATTTCAAGTTTTATAAATTAGGATAAATTACAATATATATTAGGATATACCATCAAATTTTAAAATAGTTTACTTTTGCATTAAATAACTAGTTTTTTGATTAGCTAGGAAATACACATAAGATTGCCTAAATAGCTTACAATCATTCTCTTTTATTAAAATTAAAGTTAAAATTAAAATAAGTAAAATAAAAATTAAAGATCTCAAATCTAATTTAAAATTTCACAATACATATTTCTCATTAATCAAAAATTTTAAATTATGCTATTAAGTAAGTTGATAGTACTATTAAATGTACAAGTGTTAATGATAAGAATGTAATTTCTTACAAAATTACTTAGTTTGGAGAACATATGATTTACTACAAATATGTATTTTAGCAAAATAACCTAGCATATTTTAGCATAACATTCTTGATGTTAATTTTGTAAAAATTTGCTCTTCATTAGTTTTAGAAACAGCATGCTAGTATATAGTCCATCATTATTAAGTAAAATTCCTTTTTAAATGATCATTTTGTGTAGCTCAACAGAATACTGGAGTGTACTTTTTGGTCACTGTCATTTATTGAATATCATTTCAACATCATTTATTAAATAGAAGGTGCTGTAGATGGAAAAGACATTTTTGTTAAAGATGTCAGTGCATGAGCAGAGTTGAAAACATGGAAGGATGCAGACTACTGGAGTTCAAATGTATTGCAAATCTGAAGTTTTCTCTTACCCGACAAGAGCTTCATAGTAATGAGAGCTGTGCATCAATGGAATTCACTACCTTGTGAGATACGAACTTTTATCTAGATGTACTCAAACAGCAACTGATTTGTGGTGATGATAGTGATGAAGATGGTGATAATGATAATGATGATGGTGACGATGATGACAATATAACAGCGTAAGGAAACTATCATGAATGTTCTCGTTGATTTTCATGAATTATATTAAAAGAGGAAAAAGGTACAGTGTGGTTAAGTAACCTGTTGGAGTTCATACAATTAGAAAGGGGTGTTGGAAAATTGGGACCCAGGTCTGTCAATACTCAGAATCCACACTTTTAATTTTGCTCTGTTGCTAATTGTAACAATTGTACATGCATTTCAATTTCATTCATATATTTTGTTTCATTCAGTTATAAATGAGTTTCTGGTGTTATATGTGTGGTTGAATTAGAAGTCCTCAAAATACTCTTGAAATTCTAAAATTGTGTATTTCTATGAAAGGATATTTTTCACATTGGACAAAAGAAATATTGCTTCTGTTTATTCTTTTCATCTTTAAAAAAATTAATGTAGAATTCCATGTGTGGATAAGAATTAGCATAAAACTTGAGTATAACATATTATAGCTGACATTGTCATTATCTGGGATTCTGGGAAACTAACTCTTTTCCTAATCCATGAGACCCCTCTTTGTAAGTCTTGGCTCCATCACCCAAACAGGCAATGGCAAATAACCAATGCCCTCAGTCAATTAGATACTCTCACCTGGGACTCTGAATCATGGAAAAGCACTAAAAGGTAGAAGGGACGACTGCCATCCACAATGATGGCGATGGCTGGACATAGTTGCCGGAGAAGAAGGACTATGCAGACTAGTCCTACTAAAAGCTCATGTCCTTTCTGCAGTTTGGCCCTTTTATACTTTACCAGCTTCTTTCAGCAGCCTCTTAACAATTCTGTGAGCCCTAAATATGCTTCCAATAAACCCTGTTTCTGCCCAAGATAATCAGAATCAGTTTTGTTGTTGTAACTAAGAATCTTCTAAATCTACTTCCAACACCCACACAGTGATTGCTACAGCACTGATATTTTCTGACATCAAAGAAATTATTTTGACACTGTCTCTAATAAATCATGTTTAAAAATGTAAGTACAATTGATTATGACTTTCCAGTGTAATAGAAAGATCTTTCATGAGAAACGTTCTGACCTGACATTTCAGACTAGAGATGTTACCATAACTATGCTATAATTTTTCAGTGCATCCCAATAAATATTATAATTTTCCTTCACTTACAGAATAATTATAATTGTTTTTTTTTTCTTAAAATGTATTAATTTATTTCTAGGTACTTGGCTTTTTTAAATTTTAATTGTTTTCAATCTGTTATAGTGGGAGACTCAGATTAAACAAGTAAAATCCAAGATGTTCTTTTTCTCCCTGTGATATTAGACTGTGGATTTAAGAGAATGCAATGATTTTTATATAGGTACAGGAGGCAGTATAACATGATGGCACTACAGAATAAATTATGGTCTCTGGAGCCAGACTGCCTGGTTTTGAATGAATCTCTGCTCTAATTACCCTGTATAATCTCTATCTTTTCTGTGCCTCCCTTTCCTCAATTTTAAAATGGCAATAATCACAGAGATTATTTTAATAATCTTACATCTAAGTAAGAAGTAAAAATTCTCATAATTTTTCATCAACATCTAGGATAAAGAAAAAAATTAATGTATACTCTCAAGGCATAAACCTAATGCACTGAAATAATTATTTGTTTCTGTTAAGTAAGGAGCAAACTTCATAAAGTTATCTCTATAGCCTCTCAATAGCCATTGTTTACATTAATTAGTATAAGATAGACTAAAAGTATATAAGTGTCAAACCCAGATTTAACATTAGTATGATATCCTTAACGAAAGACCTTATTTGAACTGCACCAGTTTTTCCATGAATGTACCTTTTCTGTTTCAAGCTGGGTAAGGGATGTTTGGAACTTCTCCATACTATTCTATGCAACTTTTCTATAAGTCTAAAATTAGTTTAGGATAAAAAGTCATTTTTAAGTATCAAAAAATGGTCAAAGTTTAAAAGAGTAAAAATAATGTTTTATTTTCCTCTTTAAAGAAACATGCTGAATAAAAGGGATGACTTGGAATAAAAAGATGTAAAAAGAGATTTTTACCTATAAAATTGTAGTAGAGAAACTCTGAAGCTAGTCTGCAATAAACACTTACTGAAGGGCTTACCATATATTTGGCAACAGAGCAGTAGCAGAATAGTGACAGGTAGGAAGATCTAGATCATGTTAGTCTAAGACAAACTTTTAAACAAACCTCTGTTGCCAGCTTCAGCCCCTCTCCCTCTTTCCCCCATTACTTGTAGTTTAAATTCTTTTATTGTATTTAGTTGGTCTATTCTATTTCTAACTCTGACCCTTCTGGCAACACACTTTTTGATTGATGTGCTAGGATACAGCTTTCTTATGTCCTTAGAGCCAGGTGCTCTAATATTGTCATCCTCTCAGCATTGCTTACTCTCTGGCCCATAAACAAGTTCCCTGGAATGCTTGTTAATAACGCTGATTCTCGGATGGAACCTCAGACCTATGGAATCAGAATATCTGGACATTGATCTCAGATATTTGCATTCCCAAAAAGCACCCTTGATCTAACTTTTGGGACCCCCAAGGTTGCAGCTTGAATTTCCATGCTGGCTGGACCTCTAAGACTCTCTTCCCCTCTGCTCTGCATCCTCCTTCCCGGGGGCTCCTGTTAGTGTCCATTGTTCACAGTAGAGTTAAAAAGCGGGTCTTGGAATTTTTTTTTTTTGCATATTTTTGAGCATTTCCTATGCTCAAAATATTTTATTTCAACCACAAATAATAGCTTTCTCACTAATTTCTTTCAGATTTTGACTGCAGAAACATAGGGGGAAAGGCAAGGAAGCCCAGTAATGATGTGATTAGATTCCCCACCAGGCAAGTGCTAAAAGAACTTAGGCTAAAATTTTATCTTATTTTATTTTATGCAAAATAAATAAAATAATAAGATATATTGTGCTCATCTGAGTCTATATTTGCAGAATGATGCCCATTACATGGGTAATGTAACTCATAAATAGGAGTTATGCATTTAAGTTGAAAATAATATTATTTGCACTGAAGTCAGCTTTGATTTCAACATAGATGAGTAGCTAGATCCTTTATTTGTGACTGTGCCACCACTATAGACTGACAGGGACAAACAAAAGCAGAGGTAGGAAATCTGTGCTCCTGAGAATTATTAGCCATAGTAGCACGGAATCCAAAACAACAAAAAAAACTCAACAAACAAAAGGTAATGATGCAGGGCTGAGCAAGTCATGTATGTGTGGCCTTCAGGGAGGTCAGATGTTAAGGCAAATGGGAGATGGTCAGCCACAAATGTCTGCTTCAAATCAGCAAGATTAAGGCTCAGGAATGGGAGAGGAGGCAAGCAGAGAAGAATTTTACCTATTTTTCAACTTGGAGCCTATTAAGTGTCTTTAGAAAGTCTAGCTGAGACATCTATGGGACTCAGCTATGGTGGAAACGGAGGAAAATCAGAGGCAATGAAAGCCCTGGCATGGCTCCTGACTGGTATTAAAAATCCACAGCTCTGGGAAGGGCTGAGAAAGGACTGGAATGAGTTCCCTTCCCTATCCATCACCAGTTTTCTGATAAGACTTAGTCTTTGAAATGTACTACATTAAAAAAGAATAGCAGTACAGTAGTTTGTTTTTGATGGCATTGATAAAGTATTGTGATACATATTTTTCATAAAAATATTAATCTATAACTGATTAAAGAAATCTGTTTTTCTCCTTCCTCCAGAATAGATATTATAATTCTATGCTCTACAGGAAACCTTGGCTTCAAAGAGATTATTTTGTATGATTCCAAGAGCAGCACTTGCATTTGTTCACACAGTTGCTAGGCTGTCACATCACCACCAGTACATGCATAGTCCATCTTACCAGCTAAAATGTTGAGAAAGATCACAGATTGGCCTCCGCCCATGGTTAGTCAAGGATGAAATAGCATTTGCTCCTCTGTGGAAAATTTCCTCTTCCCAGGCTTGACATTTGGAGGACTGAGACAAGAACATTTATTTCACAGCAGTGGGCATTTAACTTTTAAGGCTGTGTTTTACTCATGTTGGTTTGTCATTGGATAGGCCCCCAGTACCACTTGAAATCATTTCTGCAGAAAGGAAAAACATAACCTTGGCAAAGCATAGGCTAATACATTATTGCTTTTTAAGATATATCTCCACTGTCTCCTATAAGGAGCCTTCCCTGGTTCTTGCAGCCAAATAGGTCAGCCCTTCCTCCAAGTTTCCCTGCAAATCTGTCTGTACTTCTCATGTCACTTATAACATTCAAATTATATTATACCACATTATTATTACTTTTTAGTATAACAGTGCTTAAGCCTCATTAAAACTTGGGCTCTGAATTTATAGACCTCTGGGTTTGAACCTTTACTCAGATCCTTTCAGGTTATGTGACTTTAAACATGTTTCCTAACTCTTGTTTATTCATCTTTAAAATGAGGGTAAAGATAGCATGTAACCTTTAAAGGAGCTGTGAAAATTGAGAATTAAGCATCTAGGACAGAATAATTTCCCAATGACTACTGCCTTTTATCATCATTATCCCTCAGTTTAATCTATGAACTTTTTTTTAGAGCAAAACTCATGTTTTATTTAATGGTGTACTAGTCTAATAGTCCAAGGCAGAGTGTCTTATGCAAAATAGGCACTCGCAAATAAATTTTGAATGGATAAGAGAAGGATGAAGACTTGAAATTATGAAACATGAAAAGAAGATAGAAAGAGAAACTTGTGAAGGAAACTTGAAAGAATTTGCTTCACATTTGATATTATTTGTCTATTTTCTCTTAGGAGGGCACGAAGACTTATAGACTTAAATAACTTGTCTGAAGTCACATAGGTAGCAAGGGGTAGAATTGGGCTTCAAGCAAAATCCTTGTTCCATGACTCTCTCCATCCTGAGTAGGCTTTGCCATTTGTATTTGTTGTCTAGTTTTGTCCTGGGAAAGACCGTGTTGCTGGTGCATAGCTTCTTTTCTCGCTGTTCCGAGTCCTTAGCATCAGTCTTAGGAATTATATGTCATGCAGGGTCTAATTTGGTCAGTCAGATTACTCAAAGTCTAATTTAGATGATGACTGCACACTTAATTCAATCAATTGTATGCTAATCAGCCATTAAAATGGTTGACAACACAGACCCCAGAATGCCTTTGGGAAATTCACCGGTCACACACAGAGCTGCTTTTGTGCAGCCATACAAACAAGACCTTCTGAGAAAGTAGGAGAGAAGAATATCTTTACATTTTCTATTTGTTCTCTTGTTTTCTTTTAGTTTTTGCTGATTTTCTCTTTGAGTATAAGAAGTTCTTTCCCCATTATCTTAATTGAGATATAATTGACAAATAAAAATCATATATATTTAAGGTGTGCAATGTGATGCTTTGATATACATATACATTGTGAAATGATTATCACAACCAAGCTAATTAATACATCCATCATTTCCCATAGTTACTATTTTGTCTGCGTGTTTGTGTTGAGGACACTTAAGATCTACTTCTTTAGAAAATTTCAAGTATATAATTCAGTATTGTTAACTACAGTCACCATACTGTATATTAGATTTCCAGAAAGATTTTTTTATATTCTTTATATCTAAAGCTGTGCCCCAAATTATCTCTGCCACAAATCACCTTTATATAGATTTAAGGAAAGAATTAAAGTAAAATTTGCTGAGTAGTTTCTAAGTACTATAAGATCTAGATGTAAAAATATGCTGAGTACGTTAAAAATTAGAGACAAAATTAAATTTGTATTTATGGAGAGATACTGCATATCCTATATCAAAACTCAGACATTATCAATATAAATATTAGCAAATAGCACTGTGAAAAGTCCTTAGATTTCTACTCAGAAAAGACATGACAAACCAAAGTCAACAACAAACCAAAGTCAACAACAAACTGGGAAAAATATTTTCAACATATGGGAAAATTTTTTTGATATTCTTTCTGTATGCTCAGTACTTTCAAATTAATAAGGTACTTAGAGAAGCACAAAAAGAGAGGTAGAAAAAAACATGAATGTGCTTGTCACAAAAGAAAAATACAAGTAATGAATATAAACAGAGAAGACACTCGACCTCACTAATACTTAAATACATAGAAACCACAAGAAAAGTGAGATATTTTTATTATTAGGTTTAGACCATTGTTTCTAAAAATTAATATATATATGTGTATATATGTTTAGAAGAGTTATAAGTGCTTGATATAAGTGGCCCACTACGAAAAGAACTTGTATTCCTAAAAAAAACACATTTAAAATATATATTAAAATATAAAACATCAAAGAACTCTGTTACTATCCTTGCACTTTGGACATGAGAACATGACACCCTCCTCCTTCCTGCCATATTTCCCCTCCTTCCAGCTATTCTGGGAGGCCTGGGTGGTCACCAGCCTTAGTAAATATATGGCTAAAGCCCACAGGGTCTCTAGAAGGAAAATTCAGATTTGGAGTATTAAGGAGAGTCAGGAAGAAACATCTCTCCCTTTGAGTTTTTCCCAAAATAGATGAATAGATACTCTAAACAAAGGTATTTAAATCACTGGTTACGAGAGTAGTTCCAATGACAGCTCTGCCGCTTTCTAGCTGAGTTACTCTGAGCAAGTGACTTATTCCTGCTAAGCTTCAGTCTCCTGATTTCTTCATACATTCTTTTAATCAAGAAATATGTACAACATTATAACATTTAAGAGGACAGGGCTCGTGTCCGTTTTGCTGACTTGTGTCTATGCGGTATTTGAAATATGGTCAGCACTCTACTACTTATTAAATGACTCTCTAAGACAAGGGGAGAATGAAACAGGGCATTGTGCCAAGAACAGAGGATAGTCCATCTACTTGTTGGATTTAAAAAAAAAAATGATAGGAGGCAACATATAATAAGAAGAGAGGGAGGCCCAAAACAGAGCCAGAAGAAATGGGAAAAGACAGACCTTCTAAAGAAAAATCAAACCCTCTGATGATGCTATAGGTCAAAGAACCCTGTTCTCTCACAGGGGAACTAGGGAGAGAGCTAATATCTGGGTAAATGTAGAATGCATTTTAAAGGGATGAAGTAGATATGTCTATATTACAAAGGAAATATATCCTAAACACAATTAGTTTTTTTTAAAAAGCAGTAAACAGGTGACAAAAGAGTTCTATGTTATGCTTTCATGTTTATGCTTGTACATAGACATACATGTTCATATATGTGTATAAACACCAATGGAATATATCGCAAACTCTTTAGCAAAACGCTTTGCTAAAATGATAGGATGTTACGGGGTTTGAATTTTTACAATGAGCACATGCTACTCATTTCATAATCAGCAATAACGATAAGATCCTACCTCATAGCTCATGGTTATGGTAATGTGGTCAATTCTAAAATCGATTTTAGTAAAACAGGAAATGTGCCTTTTATGTGCCTCTTTATTTCTCTTTTGCAAATCGATATCAATGTAGTTATATTCCATACTAATGGAGATATATTGTGATATATATATGTCTATATGAAATCTGCTAGATAAATAATGTTTTTGTCTTTGGTTCTAGCATAAGCTTATGCTATTTCCTTGTGCAGGAAAGCGAGAGAGAACAGCCACAGGGATAAATCATAATTCTTTGTGTCAAACATCTAGCTCTATTATGACTTAAAAATCCATGAATCACCTCATATGTTCCAAATTCATTCTCTAATTGAATCAAAATTCAATAAAATAATACACAGCTCAGCTTGTGCCATCATGGTTCTCCACAATTGTATTTGAGGTAAAATATTCTCTACAATAAAACTTAGAAAAAAATCAGATCTCCAAAGATGTCCATAAAGTATGAAAGTACATACAGAACAACAGCTGAAAAATTCTACAAAAGTAAAAGTAGATTTACAAAACATTAACGTATGATGAAGCAGGAACACAAAAGCCATCACGCCTTTCTGTCTAAGGAGTCAGCCTCTTCCATGGCAGACAAAGCACAATAGGCTTGAAGACTTGCCATGGGTCTTTCTTAAAAATAAACCTTAGATTCTTAAGAAAATGTCCCAAATAGGTATTTCTAATCCTTATCTATTTTCCTAATTATTGCCTATGTTCTGAGCTATAGGAAATAATCTGTGAAAAGGCTAGAATGGCACATACATATATATCCAGCGGGGTTATGTTTGTGAATTGCCCTGTTTGTGTCCACCCTCTGCATCGCATGCTGGATCTAGCAGGGTTGGCTCTTTGCCATCTTGACTGTCAGAAGCCCTGCAAAAACAAGTGGAGCGTGTGTGATGGGAGGGTTGGACTGTGAGCACATCGGTCTCTCCAGATTTCCAATTAATCGTCCCAGGTTATTGGGTAATATAATTGTCTGCATAACGGTATGTATAGTGCTTCTATGCAATGCCGAATAGTGCTGGTTAGTTACAATTCCTTATGGCAAGAAAATACTCTCTTAAAGGTCAGACCAGAAGAAAAGAAACCAACCAGTAGATGTCTCTGTGGTGCTTTGGTTCAGTCATGTTCTTGTGAGATTAGCTATGGATGTCTGTGGGTTCAAAATTGCACTGATTCAAAGATTTACACCATTTATTTTGGGCAGCTGTGAGGCAGGTTCAAAGTGCCCTAGAAATATACCAAAACTCTTCAACATTAAGTTTTCTAGAGTATCTGAAAACATACCTTGCCATTAGCATCTGCACTTTAGATCTTATATTAAAAACTAACAAACAAGTGTGTTTTACTTACAAAGATGAACAGTTATGAAATATTGAACAAATGTTTGCAAAATGATCACATTAGTTATTTCAGAAGTGCATATCCAGGTAAAAGATGTTTAACCCTAGAAAAAATATGTTGTTTCCTACTCGACTGTTCCAGTCCCGGAACAGGAGAGGAAGGAAACAGGACATCATAAAAGAAGTCCACTGACAGTACAAATGACAACTTGGAGAGGTTTTAGGGACCATTCAGAGCTCATGCTTCCTGTCTGTTTTACATTTCAAGCATTTTCCTAGGCTCAGGGCTGGGTCCCTGGGCTGGAGCACAGGATCCTGAGGAAAATCACATGATGCTCAAGAGTTTCTTGCAACCCTCTTTAGCATTTCAGGGTTAAGAATTTAGAAATTTCACTAACACTAAAGTGATCATCCTGAATCCATTTTATAATGGATTTATTTGAAGAGCAATCATTATACAGTGGGACTTGCCTACTCTCTAATAATGAAAGTAAAGTAAGGAGATGCTCATTTTAGCAATGGCTATATTTCTGCAAAATATAGAATCCCATTTTTTTCTCCTTGTGAGTTAACTATGAAAAAAAAATATGCGTATAAATAGTTTAGTTAAAGAATTGGTGTGATGATCCTCTTGTGAGGTTAAAAATCTCTTTACTGAGTCAAACAAACTGTAATTCCCATGATATGTCTTTTCTGTAAGTGTAGATATTTAATCAATTTTTTAAATTGAAATACTTATTGGAATAATTGTATATTCACATTCAGTTGTAGGAAATGATATAGAGAGATTAATATACACTTTGGCTAATTTCTCCTTTGGACCATTTTGCAAAACTATAATATCACAAGCAAGATATGGATATTGATACAATCCATCAATCTTATTCAGATTTCCTCAATTTTATGTGTACTCATCTGTGTGTGTGTGTGTTCAGTTCTGTACAGTTTTACCACATGTAAGTTTGTGTGTCCACCACCACAGTTGAGATTCTGAACAGTTTTAAAACAACAGGATCCCTCCTGTTGACCTTTTAAAATACACCGCCTCTTTCCAGCCCCTCCTCAGCTCCCCCCTCACCCAGGGTTACTAAACCCTGGCAATCTGTCCTCTATTTCTACAATTTTTCATCTCTCAACTGTTATATAAATAAAATTATTCAGTGCATAACCTTTTGGGGTTGGCATTTTTTATGCAGTGTAATTCCCTGGAGATTCATGGAAGTGTTTCAGCATGGCAATTGTTTGTGTCTTTTTATTGCTGAGTAGCTATCTGGGATATGCATGTATCACAGTTTGTTTAACTATTCACCTGTCGAAGAACATCTGATCAGATTCTAGTATTTCACTATTACAAATAATAGCGAAATTTACATACAGGTTTTTGTACAGACATAAATTTTCATTTCTCTGGGATTAAAGCTCAGGAGTGCAATTCCTTGGTCATGTGGTGTGTTTTAATTTTATGCAGCTTTCTAAACTGTTTTTTAAGAGTGATCATATTTTAAGTTTCCACCTACAATATGTGAGTGATCTAGTTTCTCTGTATCCTTGCCAATATTCGGCATTATCACTTTTTAAAATTTTAGCTATTCTAATTGGTATATCCTAATATCTCATTGTATTTTTAATTGCATTTCCTTAATAGCTGATGATGGTTAAGCATCTTTTCATATGCTTATTTGCCATCTATATAGCCTCTTTGATGAAATGTCTATTCTTGTCTTTTGTGCATTTTATAACCGGATCGTTTTGAGAATTCATTATATTTTGTAGATGTCAGTCATTTGTTGGGTATGCGGCTTGCAAATATTTTCTCCCAGTCTATAGCTTGTCTTTCCATTCTCTCAGTTTTACTCAATACTTACTTACTCCTTGCTCACCATAGCTGCTTCAGCCTAACATAACAGTTCCATTGCACATGAAGCCTTAAACACATTTACCCCTTCAAAGTCATGTCTGGATACCAAATCCAGTGGTGACACAGGAAACTTTTAGAACAGAAGTGTGGATGGAACTCTCAGAATGGGCTCAGAGCCTGATAATATTTGTGCCTCATGAGGAAACTCTTAAAAGTCTCCTAGTGCAAAAGAGGATCTTCAATATCAGGCAGGAAGGATGGTCCACTTCACAGACAGATGGTATCTTTCTTATTTTGCCACTGCAGAGCTTGCTCACTAAAATCATGGATAAAGTAAGAATGATGGCAGGAATGAAGGCTGTGTAATCCATCTATTTGGCTGGCCCCCAAGGCCAGTAGTGGCCTGATTTAGAAACAGTGATATAGAGTTCAACCTGAATTTTATAACCTAAAATTCCAGGTTTGCTGAATCTCGACTTGACTGCAGCTATCATACTAGAGAGTCACAGCCTCTTGCCTAATTCCAAAGACTAAATCTTTGAATACAGGTGAGGCTCCATCCTCTTGAAAATTTTTTTTGCTGAGTCAGACACTCCCAAATTTCATGTCCACAGTTTTATTCCAGCCTTTAAAAATTAAAATGATAACAAGTAAATTTATTTAACTTTTTATTATGAAAAATTCAAAGGTCAGCAGATTAGGAACCCTCATGTACCTAACCACAAAGCCTTAACGATAATCAGATCATTTCCCCACATTTTTGACAATGACTTTAGCAAATTTCTGTAACGTTTACCTGAAGTTTTTTTTTTCTTTTCTTCTTTCTTTTCCTTTTTCTTTCCCTACACTTATTCTCTCTGCATTTCTCCATGGAGCCCACATTCAGTCTAAACCCTAGGCCGGCTCCAAAGTTCATTAGGGAAATGAGAACCAAAGCTGTAATGAGATACCACCTCATACCCCTAATACTATTATAATAATAAGTTTTAAAAATCAGAAAGTAAAAAAAGGAAAAGCATAAGCAAGGAGGAGGGAAAACTGTAAATCTCATACTTTGCTGGTAGGTGTGTAAAATAGTACAGATACAGTGGGAAATAGTTTGTCACTTCCTCAAAATGTTTAACAACGTGTTTAACATATAGCCCAGTATTCCACTCCTAGGTATATACATGACAATTAAAGACATGTTTGCATAAAAACTTGTATAAGAATGTTCATAGTAACATTATCCATAATAGCCAAAGAGTGGAAACAACCCAAATGCCCAGCAACTGATGGATGGATAAATATGATGCAATATATCCATACAATAGAATGTTATTCAACCATAAAAAGGAATAAAGTACTAATACATACTATAAATGAATAAACTTTGAAAATATTATGCTAAGAGAAAGAGTCTAGAAGCAGAAGACCACATATGATATGATTCAGTTTATATAAAATCTCCAGAATAGGCAAATCTATAAAGTCAGAAAGTAAATTAGCAGTGGCTGGGGCCTGGGGAGAGATATTAGGGAGTGACTGCTAATGGGTGTGGAGCTTTTTCTGGGTAGTGAAAATATTCTGGAATTCAATAATGGTGATGGTTGAACAACCTTGTGGATATGTAGTAGGTCCTCAAATAGCATTGTTTCATTCAGTGTTGTTTTGTTATAATGTTGTTGAGATGCTGTAGAAACAATTTGTTTATTATCAATTAGCCTACAGTAAAATTAGTTTCATTGAACATTGTTTAAAGTCATAGAACCTATCGATGACATTAAATGAGGACTTACTGTACTAAATACCACTGAACCAGACATTTATAAAGTGGTAAATTTTATGATATATGAATTATATCTTTATTTATTTATTTATTTATTTATTATATCGTATGATTCCGCTTTCTGAATTTTTTAAAAGTCAGGTTTATTGAGGTATAATTTTTTCAATTAAATTTTTAATATTTAAGTATGGTTGGTATACAATTTTATATTGGTTATATTAGTTCCACATTTACAATATAGTGATTTGACATTTTTGTACCTTTTAATGTGATCACTCATAATTTTAGTAATCATCTTTCAGTTGCTGGGGTTCTATCCTTTCTGAATCATCCTCTCATCTTCACATGAGAGATCTTGCAGATCTTGCAAGATTGGTCTTTCAGTAGTCTCTGACTTAGAGATCAATTTTTAAAAAAATCTATATTTCAATGTTCTTGGCCAGGCTCAGACAAGCAGAAAAAAAAAATTCTCACACCAGGGCACACAGTATTCTTGAGTTTTATTGTGTCCCACCTTAAAACAAGAATTTTAAGATTAGAATGTCTTGTATGGTTTTGTTTTGTTCTTTCCTCTCTAGTTTTAACATTCCTAATCACCTTGAAATTGGTTGACCTTCCCGAAGCTCCCTCCTGAGCCAATAGATGGTGTCAAGTGACTACAGGTAACATAATTTGCTATTTCTCCACCACTCACTTGAGCATGCCATTTTCCTTTCCCAGATTATAGCCAAATGTTTTCTGCTTTTTCCTCATTTTGATCTATAACCCATCCCAAATATTCCATAATCCCCAAGGGAGTGTACTTACAATGCACATTACGGTTTTGAGTTCTGTATCAGTTAAGATTCTTTTTTTAAGCCAAATTAATCAATTCGATTGAATTCAAAAATCACTAAATAAATACATAAATGAATAAATATATAAATACGTAAATAAGAGGAAGACTAGTAAGTAGTTCACTGGGTAAATGTCAAAAAAGAAAAAAGAAGAAAGAAACCTAAATGCTCAAGTTTTGGGAAAGACAGGAACTAGGACAGCTGAAGGAATCACAGTAGAAAGAGCTCAGTGGAACTTCTCTCTAGAGCATGGCTGTCTCCAATCATTATTCATCATTGTGTGCTGTATCTGTTTTAAAAATTGAATAATCTATAAGAGAACTTCCCAGAAGACTTGGATCATAGGCATCCCTGAGGGGATTGGAGGAGAGAGTAAAGACAGAGAAACCTGCTGGAAAGGCAAAATACATAATTACAGCCTTCATTAACACAACTCTATAAGGATCATCCCTGAACTCAATTTGTTATTTGAATGTCAGCTATTTGTTTAGGATGGATATCTAAAAGTAAATTTACTGGGTCAAGAAGTTGGAAAGTAAAATGAAGATTTAATTCTTGTCATCATAACAATTGTCCTCAGAAAGGGTATACCAATTTACCAGGCTTCAAAACATACAAAACAATCATTTCACTGTCTCCTATCAACACTAGTTATTA
Source organism: Pteropus vampyrus (assembly GCF_000151845.1). Classification (NCBI taxonomy): domain Eukaryota; kingdom Metazoa; phylum Chordata; class Mammalia; order Chiroptera; family Pteropodidae; genus Pteropus; species Pteropus vampyrus. The sequence continues at coordinate 7,213,227 of NW_011888843.1, read as the reverse complement.
ACCTTTCAAAAAGATTTGGCAATTTGCTAATAGAAGTGGTATTTCTTTGTTACTTGATTTAGGGTTAGCATAGAATAGTCCAAAACATAATGTAAGATATTAAAAAATTCTTTTTTATTTTTTCAGATTTATTTTAAATAACATGGGATTTATTTTCTCGTATTCAGAAAAGTACCTATAGTTAAAAATAAATTAAGTAATTACATTAAATTAGGTTTTAATGGTAATTCATTTTGGGAGGGATACAAATAATGTTAGCTTTTAACATATTCAATTTTTCAGTGTAGCTTCTCAAGTGACCATGTATATTTTCTAGCTAGTTTCATAAATGTTTAAAGTAAAAAGAATAAACACATGAATAAAATTTTATCATTGCCATTTTGATCTTAAACCTAGAAAAATTCCAGAATATGATATAAAATCTAAAGGTCAATAAGTTATATATGAGTTTTAAATGAAACTGTTTTAGTGTTTATAATGCAATTTGTGGTTGAATAACCAAGTAGAAAAATGGACCTTCCTCAGTGGTAGAATGTAAATTTGAAAAATCTTGACTGGTCGACAGTGAGACTTATGCCAACATGTAATAAGAAAGAAGGAAAAATCATAAGAGACATCAAAAAAAAAAAAAAAAGACTTCTTAGGAAAGAAATCCTATATAAGTAAAGAGTAAAAATCTCAGGTCTTGTGTACTATAATAGTTTGTCAAAACCCAAGATTAGAGCCACAGATGAGCATGTTGGAAAGAATTAGATTCAAATTATGGCTGAACAAAACCACATAAAACAAATCATCCATCCGAGGGAAAGCACATGCATAGTAAGACTGCATCCCAGGATTGGTTGCATAGCAACCCAATATGGATGTGGTAGCTGGAAAAGTTTAAGCAGGGAAGGAAGCAGGTCAGTGATAATGGAGTGGCGAGGGAATTTCCACAACACAGTGGCAACAGCGTTTCCGAGGGAAAGAACCAATGGGAAGATGCCTGGAGTTTAAAGGGGAATACAATCACAAATATTAATCAAAAGAGATCTGCTTGCCAAAACTTTTCGGTCCACATTTTCCGAGAGGTTTTATAGTTTTGGGTAGAGGTAGGTTATGGGATTATTTGTGTAAAGAGATTCTTATCACTCCTAGATTACGAGTATTTCTGAAACATTATGAAGACGAAGACTGGGAGGAGCTGGTGTTTGGTTTCAATCTTAAATGAGACTTTTATTCCATGTTTTAAAAGCTTCAAGAAAAAACATGAAAAAGAAAAGAACCAACTGATATTGAAAATAATTCTACACACACACACACACACACACACACACACAATCCACGATTACTGTTTTGACAATTTATTCAATAAATACCTATACAATTTTTTTTCAATTATAGTTGACATTCAATATTATTTTATATTAGCTTCAAGTGTATAGCATAGTGGTTAGACATTTATATAATTTATGAAATGATCCCCCCAATAAGTCTAGTACCCATCTGGCACTATATATATTTAATACAGTATTATCGACTCTATTCCCTAAGCTGTACTTTACACCCCCATGACAATTTTTTAACTATGAATTTGTACTTCTTAATCCCTTCACCTTTTTCACCCAGCCCCCCAACCCCTCTCTCATTGGGAAACCATCAGTTTGTTCTCTGTATCTGAGTCTTTCTGTTTTTTTGTTTGTTTGTTTGTTTGTTTATCTTGTTCTTTAGATTCCACATACAAGTGAGATTATATGGTGTTTGTCTCTCTCTGTTTGACTTGTTTCATTTAGCATAATACCCTCTAGGTCCATTCATGTTGTCACAAATGGTAAGAGTTCATTCTTTTTTATGGACATGTAATATTTCATTATATATGTACCATGCCTTCTTTATGCAATCATCTATTGATGGGCACTTATAATTTCTGTCCTTGTCTATTTAGGTTGCTATATCAAATACCATAAACTGAGTAGCTTATGTACAACGGAAATTTCTCACAGTTCTGGAGGTTAAGAAATCCAAGATCTAGTTAATTAGCACATGCTTCACCTCACCACACTTATTTATCTTTTTTGTTGTTGGTTGGGGTGAGAACATTTAAGTTCTACTCTCTTAGAAAATTTCAGTAATGAAATACAGTGCACCTTTCAAATTCCGTTTCATATATATGCATTATCTATTTAAAAGTAGATTTAAAAAAGAAGAAAAAGAAATCCAAGATCAAGATGCCAGCAGATATGATGTCTGGTCAGAGCCCACTTCCTGGTTTAGACAGCTGTCTTTTCCCTATATCCTCACATGTCAGGAAAGGCGAGGGAGCTCTCTGGAGCCTCTCTCATAAGGGCGTATCTCCCATTAACGAGGGCTCCATCCTCGTGATCTTATCGCCTTATACAGGCCCTACCTCCTAAAACCTTCACATTGAGGATTAGGTTTCAATATATAAATTTTAGGGAGACACAAATATTCAATCTGTAGCAGTTTCCTACTGTACTTAATTGCAGTGGAAGCCATACAAGGAATTATATGGTAATTTCTGCCCTTAAAAGAATTGTACCATAATTGGGAGAATAAAGTTCAAAAAGGTGGGGAGTTTGAATAAATGACAAAGGTAAAAGAGAATGTAACAAACATGTGTTAAGTGTCTTATGTACTATGCATAATCTACATATTATTTATGTACTATGTTTCATGTATGTTAATAACTTTATTTTTTTATCGATCTTGATAATGATTTTTTTAAGTTAATGTTTCTTAATTTTTTTTTGCATCGTGGACCCCTTTGAGGATCTGATGAAAGCTATGGGCCCTTACATAAAAAAATGAAAATATGTACATATGTAATATTTTACTTACAATATTCAGGAGATTTGGGGATTGCTGAATTTTGTCCACGTACTTCAGGTGAAGAAATTCTGTTATTAGATAATAGAGCATTGCTCCTCATTTAAGCATGACACTGACTCTTAGAAGTTTACATGCTTAAGTGACTCTACAAAATTATCCAACAAGAAAGTAATGCATTTGGGGTGTCAAACACCTTCTTTATTACATGTAGGAAATATCTTTAATTAATAAAATTATAAAAGGGAAAATAAAGTATAAAACTTACAACATTTATATCAAACCTTATAGAAATCTATTAGACACTTTGCAAAAGGACTCTAGGATATCTCTAGGATGTTATTACGGTCTCTATGACAGATTGCCTCTTTTTTCACTAGAGCTTTTCCCTATTAATATTGATAAAATCTTTCTGGGAATTTTAGTTAAAGGTAGCTTGAGGTCAGGGTCTGAATGTTTTTTTTCCATTCTCAAGTAAAAAAATTCATTTGCACTGGCTCAAGCAGATAAATGAATCAATTAATTTAAGAGTTTTAAAAATAAAAATAAAAGGGTATTTTGTGGAATATGAGAAAAAGAAGTATGGACACCTGGGCCCAAGCACAGGAGAGGTAGCAAGGGATCAAGAGTGCTTCTCTTATTGGGACTTCCTGCCTCTCATCTCTGTGTCTCTGAGCACATGTTGAACAATGGCCAAATTTAGTTCTCAAATTTTCTTGTTCTCACTTTTAACAATTAGAATCTCCTGGAATATATTTTTTATAATCTCTTGAATTTCAAATTTTACTCCAATTTTCTGGCGGAGATCATTAAATTTGTTCAGTTTGGTCAGTTTTTAACTTTCATCTAATCAGCTATCATTGGGCGGAAGACAGGAATCAGCCAGTAATGATGTTAAGGGCCCATCCCCTGGATTAGGGGCCTGGGATGTGGGGCCCATTGACATCAAAAAGTTTTTATAAAGGGCCAAATAATAAACATTTTAGAGTCTATGGTTCAGATGGTCTCTACAACAAATACTCAGCTCTTATTGAGACCATCTGAACCATAGACCCTAAATATAAACAAATGAGAGCATCTGAGTTTTAATAAAACTTTATGAACAGTAAAGTTGATCTTTATATCATTTCTGTATCACAATATATTATTTTTCATTTGTTTTCTCCCTCCAACCATTTAAAAATGTGAAAAAACATTCTTAGCTTGAAAACTATACAAAAGCAGGCTGCAGGCCAGATTTGACTGATGGGTGACAGCATACGAACTCTTGGGTTAACACAAGAAGAACTTAGTTTTTTCTTACGAAGTTGTGGAGGGCTCCTCTCCATCTAGTGACTTGAAGATCCATGCTTTTTTTATTTTGTCATGTCTCCTTCTTGTCATGTGACTTCCAAGGTTGCTATAGCAAGGGGAAAGGAAGAATGGAAAGAGCATGTATACTCTTAACTTCTTGATCTAAAAGTGACACACATTATACATCACTTTTTACAATCCATTGGCCAGAACTAGTCATATAGACCTAATCTAATTACATGGGAAGTTGGGGAATAAAGGGCAATAGAAGAGATATATGGTGGGTAGTGACAATCTATGCCACAATGTTAAACCAAAGAGTGGCCAATAATTCATCTTTGTGGCTATCAATTAAGTATATATTAATTTTTACATTTTTATTTGTTTACTTTTCACTGTATAGCTGGATGCCTATAACTTCAGAAAAATTTCCCCCAAGTACTATTCCTGTAAAACTAATAAATATTATAGATATAGCAGAGTAAATTTAATGAAGATGTAAGACATTCAATTCATTCTCTTTTCTTAAATTATTTGGTAGTATTTCTGTGTTTTTTTTATTATGCCTTATGATATGCCGAAATCTGAATTTTATGCTCATATTATCATAGAAACTCTCCACATCTATAACTCACTAAAATGAATACAAAAAATTTTCTATTAGTACCAGATGCCACTTAGAATGCCCATACAAAAATAATGTCCACTTTTGCAGTGTCGTAATGCCTACATTTCCTTATGTTTACTTTGAACATTACTTTTTAAATTGGTTCTTTAATCTGCCTGATTGCTAAACTTCTCCATCAGTTCACCTCATTTCACTTATCATTCTTGTATAAAACTTTCAATTCACATAGCTTATCTCTTTACCATTCTTGATTTATTTCTGTATTGTTCTACTCTGTAAAAGTCTGCTTTCTGCCACCGCCATCACTTTCTGCCATTCCTCATCATACCTTTCATTTACATCAAATTTTTCATTTCCTTACTCTCTGAAGCCTTACCAGAGTAGCCTGACCTCATGAAACCTATTTCTAATCTTGAGTGCTTCACGCCTTCAAGAATCTGAATCATTCTATTATTCACTTAATAATACAGTGGCATACATTTTTATTTAATGTCTTTAAATTTTATTTCCTCATTTAGATTTTAGTCTTCTCAATGACAGGCTAGTCTGTTTGCTACTCAACACAAAATACATTACATAAAATTCTCTTAGCTTTTGATATTAATCAGTGAGAAAAACAGAAGAGACCATAACATATTTTAGTACTTAACATTTTTTAGAAATAAAAATATTATCAAATATTATTTACACATATTGTTGAATTTGAGAGGAATTTCTTTTCATGAGTCAGTTACTGAAAAATGCAATCTAGAAGACAGATGGTCAATGCATTATGGGTATATTCTAAAACATTGAAAATCATTTAATTTAAAGCTTTACTCACAAGAATACATTGATGCCTGTACATGCATCTTTTAATGGGGAACATTTGTGGTACTGCACAAGTATTAAAGGTGTAGCAGACGTATAGTTTTGAAAATAAAGAGTTCTAAAAATGTTTTGACACTTTTCGTCATGGATTCTTTTCCCCTTCTTAGAAAATAAAGTTGTGATCAAAATTATTCATTTTCATATATGGGGAAGACAAGAGCAACAGTGATGCGTACCCAGATGATAGCTTTTGTAAGAAGAGAAATAGCCCAAAAGGGGAAGTATAGATCAGAGTACAAGGGGAGTGAGTTCGTAGCTAGGCAACAAGCTGCAGAATCAGGGTCTGTAAATTGTAATTACACCTTACATTGCTAGTGCTTTTCCAGCTGAGAGCTCAAAGTATACCCAAGCTAACAACTTAGTCCCAAATGGAGTCATTCACCCTCAGTTTAGTCATCTGAAGAATGAAGATGGAGTAGTGACGTACTAACAATTATACAGATAGCTTTAACACAGAAGAGTGATGAAAAGAAATTAATTCAGGATGTGAGCAAGCCTGGTGACTCAATATTAAAATGAAAGAAACAAGAAGAAATATGAGAGATATAAAAAAAATACCTCTGATTTTTTAAAAACTCCATCAAATTGCTTCAGAATTTCATTTTGATGACTCCTAATGATGCAATTTCAGAAAGCATTAGTTTTCAAACATCTTGGGCCAATAGAAAGTAGTCTCAAGTTTCATAAAGTATCATACAGAGAATTACTTTTGAAGGTTAAATGAAGTTATTTTTTATTTACTTGCAATATAGACCTGCTAATAGCAAAATATTTTATACCAGAAAAATAAAGGACTGATTTTAAATATAAAAATAAATACTTTCCATTTTAGCACATTTGTACCATAGCCAAATTAAAAATATTGAATTTAGGACAAACACAAACTAAGAAACTAGTTTAAAACCCTGGCATTGATTGGCTTCATAACTTAGTTTCCTCGTTTATTTCCTTATCTTTACATATATTAATTCCTTTCCAATATTTAATCACTGTGAGGATGATGGAATATCTCATGAATTCACTTGACAGTTATATATTAATTTATTGGGATTTTAATATCTGCCAAAATTAAGGATTGTTTTTTTTATTATAATTATCTGGCCAAAGAGCACCTCGGTTCTTTTTTTTTTTTTTTTTAATTTATTGGGATGATATTAGTTAATAAAATTATATAGGTTTCAAGTATACAATTCTGTAATACATTATCCATATATTGCATTGTGTGTTCACCACCCAAAGTCAAATCTCCTTCTGTCACCATGTATTTGACCCCTTTTACCCTTATTTACCCTGACTCCTCACCTTGTGCCCTCTTTCTCCCTGGTAACCACTAAATTGTTTTCTGTGTCTATGAGTTTTTGTTTGTGTTTGTCTTGTTCATTTGTTGCTTTCAGTTTTATATCCCATGTATGAGTGAAATTATATTCAACAAAGGAGCCAAAAATATACAATGAAGAAAAGAAAGCCTCTTCAATAAATGGTGCTTGGTTCTTTTCATCCCAATCAGAAGGAAATTTCAGACAACAGAAGACAGACAATCATCAAAGTGCGTCACCCTTCCTTCATTCTCTTTTAAGAGTAATGGCCAAAGCATACTTAATTTTTTCCCTCATTGTTATCTTTATCTGAAGGTGAGAAACTTCGTGCATTGGATCATCTAGAACTGGAATAGCTTTCTGATATATGGGATTCAGAGGAAGACCAAGAGTTTGCCCGTTTGCTCACAAGTCAATAAATCTGTATAGGTTCAGACTATGTTTACAGCGATCCCAGGAGCCCCTCTGACCCAGTGTTGTAACATCCCAGGGCTGTGACCTCCACTCAGGTGAAATTCCACTAGATATATTACTTTATTTGGAGAAAAAGGGACAAGTCTCTTCCACAGAAATCTGTTAGATACATATTTTAAAGAAATAATTCTGTCAACAGAAAAGAATTCCTAGTCAACATTAAATCTTGATTTGATATTTTCACTCAGTGGATATATGTAGATACTTTTTATTACAGGTTAAAGCTACTTTGCCTCGCCTATATTTATTTCTCAAATATTGTCTTGGTGGAGAAGACTTCCCTGATTATCATTTATAAAATAGATCACATACCTGCACTGTCACTTTTGCCTTTACTCTGCTTTATTTTTCATAGTGCTTGTTATCATCTAAAAATATATTTTTTGTTAATTTTCTTTCTCTCCAGGATAGAAATAAACTTCATGAGAGCAGGGCCTCTACTTCTCTATTGCCTAGATTAATGTTTAGTAATAGTAGATTTTTAACATATTCACTAACTAAATGGATGCATAAATGGGTAGAAGGATGGATGTAAGGGCCGGTAGTGTTTGGTAGTCTTCAAATGCATGGCAAAACTAATGTATTCCACAGAAGTTCTTATCCATAGAATAGAGTGATTAGTACTCTTTGGCAAATGAGTACTAAAATGGCAAAGCAGAGGACCTTGAGTTAGATTTGAAAGAGGTAGACAGTCGAGGAAAAGGGATAGGAGAGCATTCCAGAAAATGAGAAAATTATTTGATTGTAGATGCAAAGTGGGGGTACATGAACCTGTGATGTTTGTAGGTTGGAAGTAGCCATCAGGGTTTGGATAAGGGGATGTTCTCAGTATTGGTTGGAAAGGTAGGTTCGAGACAGCTTTTAAAAGACCACTGATGCTCGATTGAGATATTTTGAGTTTTATCCCTTCAATTATGGGGAGCCACTGAAGTTAATGAGTGAAGAGAAACACTGAAGTTAATGAGTGAAGAGAAACACTATAAAAATTGGGTAAAGTAAGAAGATGAAATTGAAGATAATAGGGCAGATTGGGGATACAGGAGACTAAGGAAATGAAGAGCAGTTGGGAGCTATTTCAATGACAAATACTCAAGCAGCAAGTTTCAGATTTAAATGGTGACAAGTGGAATTTTTTTTAAAGAAGGATGCATACAAAAATAGTATACATGGGAAATGAAGCAAATCAATATCATTTCTTTCCAAACCCTTGGGAGAATAATGAAACCCATTTTCTTCATTAAGACACTAAATATATTTAATCTTGTAACAGTTTACAATCATCATTTAAGAACTTGGAGTAGTAAAAGAAATTAGAAAAAAACTGACGTTGACTAAAACAAGTTTTCTAGTTTATTTCAGTGATTTTTTTCAGTATTGTTTATAGTCTTCATATTTTATTTAGTCAAAAGGAAAAACAGAACCAGATGATTATGTTCGCTGTAGCTTAAGGCTTGGCAAATTGTCATACAATCAGGATTGGTTCTCATATTGCTTGGATGTTTTTGGAGGATGAATAGGATAATACTTGAAAATCTCTTTGAGC
>NW_011888843.1:7201715-7204227 GCF_000151845.1 Pteropus vampyrus | reverse complement strand
TGCATTGGATCATCTAGAACTGGAATAGCTTTCTGATATATGGGATTCAGAGGAAGACCAAGAGTTTGCCCGTTTGCTCACAAGTCAATAAATCTGTATAGGTTCAGACTATGTTTACAGCGATCCCAGGAGCCCCTCTGACCCAGTGTTGTAACATCCCAGGGCTGTGACCTCCACTCAGGTGAAATTCCACTAGATATATTACTTTATTTGGAGAAAAAGGGACAAGTCTCTTCCACAGAAATCTGTTAGATACATATTTTAAAGAAATAATTCTGTCAACAGAAAAGAATTCCTAGTCAACATTAAATCTTGATTTGATATTTTCACTCAGTGGATATATGTAGATACTTTTTATTACAGGTTAAAGCTACTTTGCCTCGCCTATATTTATTTCTCAAATATTGTCTTGGTGGAGAAGACTTCCCTGATTATCATTTATAAAATAGATCACATACCTGCACTGTCACTTTTGCCTTTACTCTGCTTTATTTTTCATAGTGCTTGTTATCATCTAAAAATATATTTTTTGTTAATTTTCTTTCTCTCCAGGATAGAAATAAACTTCATGAGAGCAGGGCCTCTACTTCTCTATTGCCTAGATTAATGTTTAGTAATAGTAGATTTTTAACATATTCACTAACTAAATGGATGCATAAATGGGTAGAAGGATGGATGTAAGGGCCGGTAGTGTTTGGTAGTCTTCAAATGCATGGCAAAACTAATGTATTCCACAGAAGTTCTTATCCATAGAATAGAGTGATTAGTACTCTTTGGCAAATGAGTACTAAAATGGCAAAGCAGAGGACCTTGAGTTAGATTTGAAAGAGGTAGACAGTCGAGGAAAAGGGATAGGAGAGCATTCCAGAAAATGAGAAAATTATTTGATTGTAGATGCAAAGTGGGGGTACATGAACCTGTGATGTTTGTAGGTTGGAAGTAGCCATCAGGGTTTGGATAAGGGGATGTTCTCAGTATTGGTTGGAAAGGTAGGTTCGAGACAGCTTTTAAAAGACCACTGATGCTCGATTGAGATATTTTGAGTTTTATCCCTTCAATTATGGGGAGCCACTGAAGTTAATGAGTGAAGAGAAACACTGAAGTTAATGAGTGAAGAGAAACACTATAAAAATTGGGTAAAGTAAGAAGATGAAATTGAAGATAATAGGGCAGATTGGGGATACAGGAGACTAAGGAAATGAAGAGCAGTTGGGAGCTATTTCAATGACAAATACTCAAGCAGCAAGTTTCAGATTTAAATGGTGACAAGTGGAATTTTTTTTAAAGAAGGATGCATACAAAAATAGTATACATGGGAAATGAAGCAAATCAATATCATTTCTTTCCAAACCCTTGGGAGAATAATGAAACCCATTTTCTTCATTAAGACACTAAATATATTTAATCTTGTAACAGTTTACAATCATCATTTAAGAACTTGGAGTAGTAAAAGAAATTAGAAAAAAACTGACGTTGACTAAAACAAGTTTTCTAGTTTATTTCAGTGATTTTTTTCAGTATTGTTTATAGTCTTCATATTTTATTTAGTCAAAAGGAAAAACAGAACCAGATGATTATGTTCACTGTAGCTTAAGGCTTGGCAAATTGTCATACAATCAGGATTGGTTCTCATATTGCTTGGATGTTTTTGGAGGATGAATAGGATAATACTTGAAAATCTCTTTGAGCTCTATAAGTCTGTGAAACTCTAAACAAAAATATAACCAAAATTAGGATGAAAAGTAACAGAATCTCAGAAGAAAAATTTTATTTCTTTCAGTAAAGTCCATCTTTAATTAGATTCCTTTTGCTAATCCAAGAAAATGAGAAAGAGGAAATTTATAAGAAGATATAAAGAAAAAGTGCTTAAAATAAGATAAAGAGTTTTCTCATTCATGCTGGCTAACCCCAATAACCATTTTCAATTTAACACTGAAAGCACATAGTATCTTTTAAATCCTTTTTGATATTCTATGTGATGAAGTCTGTTTGTTTAGTTGTCAGGATGATGAATAGTAATCTGAAGATATCAAAGGTATTATTTTTTTCAATAAATTCACCAAAACTTTCTACATATGCTTATTCACTGTAGTCATCAGTTTTATAGTCAAGTGTCAATGCATTTAATTTACAGATATTGAAGTGGTATTATGATATTAAACTTTATAATGCTATGTGGGACTGATATATTTCCTCCTAGTAAGATCATACCAATGAAAGTACTAACTTTCACTGTAAAATTCTGTTAATGGTTAGCACTCTAATTTTTAGGTGTTATCAGTAAAAAAATTTTTACTAATCTTTTATATTTGTATTCCTATTTAAAAATCAGACAAGTAAGATAAAACAGCACAGAACATCTTTGTCACCTTGGAGTAGCAGATTTCTTAATTAGGACACCAAAAGAATTAATTATAAAAAATGATAAATTGGATTATATTAAAATAAAATTACTCTTTAAAAGATATATTTAAAAAGTTAAAAAACAATCCACAGAATGAGAACAATTTTT
>NW_011888843.1:7171776-7200609 GCF_000151845.1 Pteropus vampyrus | reverse complement strand
TTTCTTTGATTTGATTTTGTTCTCTATTTATTATAGATATTAATCTTTACTCCGATATATGGTTCATATTTAAATTTTATGTATTTTAAAACATTTTAAGTATAACTTTTATGGCTTCTGGGTTTAACATATTACTTAGGAAAACTCTTTAGATTCTACAATATTCCTTTATAGTTTCTTTTTAATTCATTTTTAGATTTTTAATTACTTAATCCTTTTGAATTTATTTTTTGTATTGATGTATCTGACATCTTTTTCCCAAATGAATGGCAGATTGTGCCAGTGCTAATTGTTAAATAGTCTGTCATTTCCCTACTGATTTTGAATTTTACCTTTAGCATAAATTACATTTTCATATACACATTTCTCTGTTTCATGCTCAATTGTTCCACTGTGAAATGTGTAGATTTCTGTACCAATGCCGCAAATTTCCAGGATAATCTAGTTTTATGGTGTAGTTTGATAGCTAATAGGGCAAGAGAGAACTAATTATTATTTTCTAAATCAGTTTATTCATTCTTATAAAAATTCTTTTGGTGATATTTATTGGCATTACATTTATAGATGAATTTAGTGAGATTCTTTTTCTCTACCATATTAAATTCTTTCAACTCAGGAACAGTCTCTCTCTCTTTCTCTCTCTCTCTCTGTCTTAATCACATCTTCTTTTACGTCTTTTAGTTCTATAGTTCAAATCTATAGTTTTCTTCACGTAGTTCTGTAGTTGTTGCTCATTTCTAGTTATATTTATATGTAAGCATTTTATATGATGTAGCTATATGAATATTCATCTTAAATAATGTTTTTATCTCATTGGTGACAGAAAGTTTATACTGAACACGGGAAACTCATGCCTGTGTTCCTCTCTTCACCAAGTGAGCCATTGATGTGGCTCTGACTTCAGGGTCTTCCCACGCTTACCCAACTGCAGCCATTGTTCAAGCCAAGCTCCACCTCAGCTCCACTTCTCTCAGACAGCCTTCTTACACCATTTCAGCCTGCAATTCTCTTCCTGTCTGAATCAATGTTGCATTTATATCAGAGCCATTCGTTTTATATTTAGCATGTTCCTAAGTTGCATGATTTAAAAAATGTAAATAAGGGAGAAATACTTTTAATAAATCTTTGGTTATTACTGTTGTTGAAAAATTATTCTAAGCTTTTCTCAGAATAACAGGGAATGGGACCTGAAGATGGAAGGATCTATCTAAGAAACCATACTGCATCCTTGAGATTTTAGCATACTTTCTCCTTAGCTTGCTCACTATGATTCTACCTTTGCTTACCTATTTTGAAACCATGTTTTTAAAGGCTGTTTTGGTGGCACATTAATACACGTGCCTTTCAGTGGCCAGAGAAGTGTTGCTAGAGAAAAGCTGTTTCCTAACACTGTAGTCTGGGCACTACTTTAGCAGGCATTGCTGAAGGTCTGTCAGAGAAGATGCTTCTCCGGTTTCTGCAATTATCAAATCATCATGGTGGAGTCTGCACTAAATTAACCTACAGATGTGATAGGATAATTCTAAGCCTAAAGCTTTCATTGAACTGAATGACATTCAATTTAATCCACTTTTGAGGAAAAATTTCACACTGTTTTACAAACAGAGAGGAAAGCAGTTTAAAATATATGGATTTATGCAATAAAATGGGGACAAATTGGGTGGTATTCATATAATTCTAAATAGATATGTTTTCTTTTAATTTATATTATGGAATTTTGAATCTTTAGAATTAAATAGATGATTGATCTTACTTTTTCTGTATGTGGTCTTTTCTGACTTTATTTTGGGAATTTATGCTATGATTTCCTTATTTGTGTGAAATCAGTTGATCATTTGTACCTAAACCACAGTGAAATAAATGAATTGCCTATCTCCTGATGTTTTTTCGGGGGCGGGGGTGGGAGGGAAGGGAGAGGTGTCACTAAGTCAATTAAATATTTATCTCAAATGGTTTAAAGCAGGTCCTTCAAGGTGGATGATTGGAATTGGGCAAATTTGTGAAACAAATGTTTAAGATTGAGGAAGGATTTTGAAGATAATTGTTTGTATGCAAACTTATTTGAAAAGCAAGCTGTTTTCCCAGAGGAGAAAACTTTTTCTTGAACAAAGAGGTTTTCAAGAATTTTCTAAAGCAAACACTGACTTAAAAAACAAAACAAAACAAAACAAAACAAAAAAACTGGCTTACATTCTTATCTATCTAGGCAAGAATTTCCTGGAATAAACTCTCAAGTCATGTTGACACAAGTGTTCTCAGTTCTCAGTCCCAACCGTTGAGTTGTTTAGATGCAGATGTTAATTCTCACAAAGTACTTGAGTTGGCAATAAGCCGACTAAAGTAAATTTAGAGTACGGAGAATCTTGAAAGACAGGTTGAGAAATTTGGCTATTATTTGAACATTAAATTTAGTATAAGGGTATTGGCTATAGTCTTAATTTTGCTACTATGGAGGTATGTGACAACATTGGACCCATCTTCAGTTGTCTCTAGGGCTTACCTGTCTCCAAAATATCCAGCTGCTTGTTCTGTTCTGACAATTACAGCAGCAACCAAGCCCATTTGAGTTCTCACGTTTCTGCCCCATGAGGCTTACCAGCAGGCACCTCACCCACAATCTCTGGCTCCTATTAACACCTCTAGGCAGCATGCCACAGGGCATGGGATTTGATTGGACTCTCCACCAGGTATACTTAAGTGACAGAAAAAGGAACAAGGAGGACCCAGAAGGTAAATTCTCTCTTCCTTTTCTCTCTGACAGACGGTTTTGAGGCGTAGTACAGATGTCTAAAGCTGTCTTGCTAGGCTCAGCTCATGTATCTGCAGAGCAACCAGCTCTATGTCTTGGAGCTTAGGAATCAATGCCCCGCTGATGTACAATGTGTGGATCATTGTATATCTGCTTTCCACCCTTCCCTACCTCACTTCCCTCTTCTCTTACTTTCACCAGCCTGAGTTTTTCCTCTCGATAAATAATTAGTATATAAGCTTTGCCTCAGGCTCTGTTTGCTGGGAAAACCCAAGCAAATGCAGTGACCTTAAACTATTAAATCTCTATAGTCATCAATTTTAATAACTGTAAAATGAAGGGATTGGACTAAATTATTTCTATGATCTTTTTATGCTCTAGCATGACATTATTATAATTTAATCAGCACATTTTTTTTGACCAAGGAAGTAGCATAGTAAAGATTTTTGGTAGCATAGTAAAGATTTTTGGAAGGATGAGGGAAATAAGGGAACACAACCTCGAGAGAACAGATATTCGTAAAAAGTGCTTTCTGGCTTGATAACTACGAAAGAGAAGGTGAGTTAATCATGATTCTCAGAAAAGTTGCTAAAATTACACTATTGTAAACATAAATGTAAAAACGAGTAATGGAAAAACTGGTGCAAAATATGTGGCCGTTGCTGACAGAGTCACTGAAACAGGAAGAACTTCATAAATTCATTCATTTATGACCCTGAGCAGGACATTGTATCTACTTCACTGCAGAAGACCAGGACTCTTTAGCCATTTTAAAACAAAAATAGTGTATTTTTCCTATCAAAGACCTCCTTTACAGATCAATAGCTTCTACCAAGATTTAATTCCCAAGCTGCTGATTCAGGTCCTTCCGGGCACACATGCTCCATTTAAGCCCCTGAGCGATGTGAGTTCAGTTTTGGGTAAGGAGGAAGATGTTCTGGGAGGTCTTCTAACACAGAACTTTTGGTGGCTGTCACGCAACGCAATGAAGGCTTTTCGGTGGCAGTTTCAGTATGTCTGAAATGTTGCTCTCCATTCTCTACACATGGTGACACAGAATACGATGCTCAGAGGCGGAGCATCGTATTTTCTCCCCATCTTACAGAAGAATCTAGATAAAGCTAATGTTCAGCAAAACATACATGGATATGCTAATGTACTATGCTGGGAAATGTTTTTACTTCCTACAATAACGAATACTTTTTTATCATCTGATATACTTACATTGTATAAATAGTATTAACTATGAATGGTATACTGTTCTTGTCCCTCTGTCATCTGGAATTTTTTGAGTAAACAAATCTTTAACACGATAGAGAGAGGACAAAACAAAACCCGACTTCTAGATTGTGTCTAATGTAATGAACCAGGAAATAAGGAGAAGTCTTTATTGTTTTCAATCTGGAAAGTGTCCTTGAGCTTAAGTACTGCTTCTTCATCTGCTTCTCAGATTGAATTGGTAAGTACCACGCCACACACCCACACTGCTCACCACCTATTCAGTGAAATGGGTCAGCAGTAATGACTCTTGTGAAATCTAATTAGAAATAAACAGATTCATCCTTGGTTGGCTTGATGTATCAGTATTATATCTTAATGTATTATGAGGTATATATATATATAGTGCCTAATAGTATTTTTTTTTGGGGGGTTAATTGTTGTTACCTTCACCTTGTTGGTTATGTAATACTACTGGAAAGCCTGAATCTGTAATTCTCAGGTTTTCATTCCAATGTTAGATGAATCATAAGGTACTGAACTATCTCAAATCTCTCTTTCCTCTATTGGGTTAATGATCAGTTTATTCATGCAGTCATTCATTCAATAATAGCCTCTTTATTTTGTGGATGGCACAATGAGGATTCAAAGAAAAAAATGGTTCAACACATGCAGTAATTTAGTGTAAAACAAGTAGCAAAATACAATACTTTCAGAAGTCATTATGTAGAAAGTTTAAGTATCATATGGCAGGTACAGATAAATACATAATTACTATAGAGAGTTCATAGGAAGCAGATACATTTTCTGGCTAATGGGATGAAGCAAAACTTTGCAAAAGAAGCTACATGAATTGGTATGACTTACTTGAAGGGTTGGGCAGAGGGCATTAGAGTAAATGTTAAGAAGACATTATACATATAGAACTTGCCAAAAATATATAAGGGTTTAAAAACCCATGATTGGAGAACCGGGAATAGTTCAATTTTTTAAAGCCAACAGTTTGGAAAACAATCTAATTGAGGCAATTAGGTCCTGGAAGGTAAATTGGGGCCAGTTTGAAGAGTATTAAATAACAGCGAAAGGGATTTTAACTTTATCCTGTAAGCAAAGTAAATTCATTACAGATTTACAAGCAGGAAATTAATATAATTATAACTTTTAAAAAGAAAAGAATTTGCCAGGGGTATGTAAAAGAAGTTGAGGAAGATGTAACTATAAGAAGTAGACCAGTAAGGAGGCAACTTCAGCATTCTAGGATGAGGTCAAATATGCCAAAATGAAGGCAAGCACCGGGGGCAGGATGTTATGAAGCTGGATGTGAGAAAAGAGATCAAATGTAAATGCTGAGAGAAAAGACAGCTTAGGCAAGAGTCCAGGCCTGTTCTTGGGAAATGTCCACCAGGAAGATACTGGAGGAAGAACAACAGCTAAGAGGAAGAAGGAGTATATAGAGTCTGCGGAGATGAAAAAGAAAACTGGAGGGCCTCGGGTCCAAGGAAAAAGGCCCGAGAGAGGTCAAGGAAGACTGAAAATAAGTCATGAATATTGTGACTAAGAGGTCCTTAATGACCACCAAGAGTAAATGGTCAAAAGCAGGAGGTAAGGATGTGTATGTAGTAATGGAGACGTTTCATCCAGAAGTTCTATTGTGAATAGTGACGGTGATGTCAATTGGTGCAATCTTCCGGAGGCAGTTTGGCTACATGTTTCAAAAGCCTTATACAGGAAATTTACTTTAGCCTCATGATTTTATTTTTAGGAGGCCTGAAAATATTTGTGAGCCAAGGGGATCAGAACAGGATCTATTCCCTCTGTGTGGAATAGAATTTTTCTCTCTTTTACTTCTCTTTTAAGAAGATACATATTATTTGCTACATCCAAAGGATTAACACTAGACATATGTAAGGTAAAAAGCATAATGATTTAATCAATGCCCATAAACCTCAAAATTAAATCAGTACTCATAGATTATATGTCATGCTTCATCCCCATCTCAGAAGTGGTTACAGACTAATTATGAATTTCTTGCCTTTTAAAATATATAGTTTTATCGCATTTGCATGTAGGCTTAAACAACATATTGTTTAATTCTGCTATTTTTTAAATCTCTATAAAAACTATCATGTTTAGTCTTCTGGGATTTACTCTTTAGCTATGTTTCCAAAATTTGGTTGTATGTAGTTTAAGGTTATACATTTTTACTGCTGTATATTCTTTGTGTAAATAAAGCACAATTGGTTTATCTTGTCTCTTTTTCATGTCTATTTAAACGTTTCAGGTTTTTATTACTCAAATATTGCTGCCATTAGATTTGTTATGGGTATCATTCCATGAACAGGATTACCAGATTATAAGGTATTTGTTCGTTTTAATTTTTTTCATAATGAGAGAATTAATCAGACTTTCTGTTTCCTTTGAATCAGTTTTGATAAATTACATTCTTTTTGTTTTAGGAATTTGTACATTTCTAAGCTTCTAAATCCACTGGCATAAAGTTAGCCATAGTTTCTCTTGTTATGTTTATTAACCTCTGTATTATCTGTCATCATGTCTTTCTTGTTTTTATAATCTTATCAAGGCATAATTGACATATAAGTTTGTAGATATTTGAAGCATCTAATTTGATGAGGGGGCAGCCATGGGAATATACTTCTCAGATATTCTGCTGGAAGAGTAATTGACTAACACCGCTCACTGCTTTGTTCTGAAATTCGTCTCTGCATTTGGGCCCAGGTCACACTTCCCACAGGCTACTCCTTGGTGTGGCGCAGAACTAAGGCCGGCCTATTCCTGCAAGATGCAGGACTCTACTGACGGGACCAGAGAACTCACTGTCAATTTTGCCAAGATTTCTTAGAGTTACACTCCAGTCCAAGGCCTCTGTTTTCCATCCTGCTTCCCTTATCGTCCTGCCTCTCCACCTGGGTCAGTTCTGCCCTGTGGTCTCTTGGCTCCCCCAGCCTCCTCTGTCTCTCCTTCCCATTTCCCTCACAAATTTTCACCCCAATAGATCTTTTACAGTCTGATCCTGTTGTGATAACACGGTGAAAATGTTATCACAATCAAAATAATGAATATATCCATCAGCCATCATTCCCAACAGTCTCTTGCTCCTTTGTAATCCATCCTGTCTTCTACCCTGTCTCCATGCAACCATTGATCTGATTTCTGGAACTATAGATTAATTTATATCCCTTAGCAGTTTTTAGAAATGAAATCGTATAATACGCACCGTTTTTTTGTCTGGCTTTTTACAAAATTCAGCATAATGATTTTGAGATTCATCTATGTTGTTGCAGGTATCAATAGGTAATTCTTTATTATTGCTGAGTAGTATTCACTGGATAGATATACCACAATTGTTTTTATCCATTCATCTATTGATGGACATTTGGGCTGTTTTCTATTTTCAATCATTGCGACTAAAGTGGCTATAAAAATTTATATAAGTCTTTTATAGTTGTCACCTTTCTTGTACAAATACCTACGAGTGTTGTGGCTGGGTTACAGGATAGATTTATAACTTTCTCAAAAACAGAAAAACTTTTTTCTAAAGTGTTACCAGAAGGTTTCTGTTCATTCTCTCCTTGTATTTAAGCACTCCAGCCAAATATTTATCTCATTAACTTTTTCCAAAAGGATGCTTTTGGTTTTGTTGATTCTTGATATTGTGTGTATATATATGTGTATATATATTTAGTATAGATTTGTTTTCTATTTCATTGATTTCTTCTCTAATATAAAAACTTAAGACTATAAATTTATTTTTAAGTATGCTTTCATAGCCTCCTATATATAGTATTTTTATGATTATACATTCATAATTATTTTTAATATCTTTATTAATTTCAACTTTAGCCCATAAATTATTTTGAAGTGTGATTTTATTTGTCAACTGTATTGGAATGTTTTATTTATCATTTTGCCACTGACATATGCAATTTCACTTTGGTCAGAGAACATGGTCTACGTGATACTGATTCTTTACAAGTTTTTGTAATTTGCTTTATGAAGTAGTGCATTATTAATTTTGATAAATGCTCTATATTTGTATGAGAAGAAGTTACATTCTCTGTTTCTCTATATCCACTAGATCAAGATTGTTTTACATATTGTTTGAGTGTTTTTGATATGTATGTATCTATCTATAAATCATCTATCTATCATCTATTATCTATCTAGGTTTATCTCTATCTCTATCTCTATTTGTGTGGTGACATGTCTCTTAGCAGCCCTACTCTTTCTCCCTCCTCCTGGAGTCATTGCACCGATGACATGTCAGTGTATTTCTGAGGCCCAGCCATGGACATAGTGGTCATTCCCTAGGAGGGTCTCCAACATTCAGAAAGATCAGTGGCTACAGAGAGATGCTTGATAGGAGGGCACTGCCTTCCACTCACGCTGGTCACAGCCTCCCTCTGCCACAGTCTAGTCCATGTACCTAGTGTACTTATCAGCATCTCTGGAAGGTACATTAATACCTTTTCCTGCTGGTCAATTTTTCCTTTTTCAAACAGAACTCATTTCAGAAAACATGAAGAATTGAAAAGAAAGTCAATAGATAAGTGGATCACAATTTGTGGGCTCAAGAAAGCAATTTGTCTTCCACTGAGGCAAAATTACTCTGGCTGAACTTGACTAATGACCAGTGTGGCTCCCTCTCCACGCACTTCTTCCTCATCCACAGCCACAGCTGCGTGACCCACATGTGACTTGGGCTCAACCCAGCTGAGTGACTTCTCAATGCTTAGACCTTAAAAAATATCAGTGCCCCTCACTGTTGGGCTCCGCCTGACCCTGTGCCCTTCTGGGTCTGTACTTTTCCTATGAGAAAATCCTGCCTTGAGAAGATTTTTGGCCTCTCTTTTCCCTCTTGGCCTCTGAATCTCAGAACGTCAGCCTTATCACATACCTTGTTACTGGCCAGTCTACCCTACTACTGGTTGCCATATCTCACCTACATAGGGTGAGCCCATACACCTAGGTATGAGAAGCCCTTTCTTGCTCAGGAAAGCAGCTACCTCTGGGTGGATGCTGCCCTCTTTCCTGCTGACTCTCTGACTATGTGAGGCTTTGATCCAGGGCCTGCAGCACCCACTTACTTGCCTTCCCTCTCTTTACCTGTGTTAGTGTCTGTATTTACTTGGCTAACAAATCTTACTGGAGTTAACTTTCTAGATTCTGGGCCCTTACGAACCATTCTGCTTACTGCCGACCAAATGTATATATATTCAGGTGGGGTGGGGAGAAGAGATCAGTGTTGAATTCTCAAACCCAATCCCCCAGTTCAATACCACACCCATAATGTCAAACATAGAAGCTCCTAGAAAATATAGTACATCCTGACTTATAGTGTTCACTGTCTTGTAGCTAATATGATATGTACACATAATTGTTTGATTACACACACATATTAATATCCTTTCTCTACATTTAAATTATAAGTTATATAAAGGCAAATGTTTACTTAACGCAGTCCTTTAAATAAAATGGCTTCTCAGAGAAATCTGTTAATTGAATTTAATCAGGTAAGAGATTAACTTCTGTATGTGTTTTCTTTAGTATAATTTGTCAGCTTAGTGTGCAGCTCATTCTTTTCACAAATATTTGCTGAAGGCCTACTATGTGCTGAGCAATCTTCTAGGCTATCAAAGTATTACTCTGTCAATGTAACTAGAACACATTCCCTCATAGAGGTTACTTGCAGTTGGAGAGTTAGACAATACATTAAAAAAATACATAAATGTTATGTGGGAAAAGGTGTTACAAAGGGAAAAAGGGGAGGAGATTTAATAGAGAAAGTGAAGGGAGGCATTTATAGTGAGTCTGGTACATTTTGCCTCTCCTAGAGAAAATCTGGAGGTCTCGGTTTTTTCTTTTTCTTTTTTCTTTTTTTTTTTTTCATGTATTTTGAGATTTATGGACAAAATATGCTAAGCAAAGTTTTTAAGCCTTTAACAAACACTGTTTGCAAATGTCAGAAAGGATAATCAAACTTTTAAACATCCCTTACTTCTTTATTCTTTTTTCCCTTTTACATTTTAAATGTGGGGGAAAAAACGAAATAAACTGATTGCAGTCAATATAATAGATATGCACATTATTATTATTTTTTTCTAAAAGCACTATTTATTTAACAAGATCATCCATAATCCTTTTTGGTTTCAACAGGACTGAAAACATTAACAAATCCTGTTTACTAATCACTTTTCCCAAACTCAAACCTCACTGCTCTGATGTTTAACAAGCTGCAGTCCCTGAAACCCTTGGTAACACACTGTAGAAGTATCACAAGAAATAGGGAGGTCCTTCAGTTACCTTGTGTGTTAACCTGCAGCAGGCACTAGGACCGCCCAGACGCCCATAGGCGGCCACTATTCACACAGCTTGTCAGCAGGATTGAGCAGCCTTTGCTGTTACACAAGAGAGCAAGCAGCAGCTGTAGCAGCTCAGCATCCTTCCCCCTTCTGGTCGATTGGAAGGTATTTACTTGCTGTTTACCATTCAGATTTTGTACACCGTCAATGTGCCTTTAGTGTTCACTTAATCTGATGCTCTGGAATGCTGTCTAGCACTTGTTGGATTACTATATTATTTTATGTTAATTTCCACAGCCGATGGAAGCAACAGTATCATAAGGAAATGGGCTAGATATTTCCAGAGGCTGAAATCTGAAGGCATTTGGAGGTGTAAGTACATCGGTCACAAATCTCTAATGTGCTGGCTGTGTTAGTTGTGTCTCTTGACCTTCTTCTTCCTCATTAAAAGAGCCAATGTGAGATGCCATTTGCATATTTCATTCATGAGGGAAAAGCGCCAAGACGGTGACAGAAACCGCTAATGACGGCCTGAAACTCCACTTTGGAGTGGCTGTGGTTCCCTCTTCTAGCCTGTGTGTTTGCAAGAGGAGAAGCTGGTTTTGCAGCAGAGTTTTGATGGGAAAGAAATTTTGCTCAGGGCTGCAGACTGCTTGCTTGTTTGCTTTCTGCTTTCTGTTTTCAAAGCTCAAAGATTGTCCTTTCTGATCATTGCTGCGGTGCAGTGTAGGAGTCTTTTTATGCTTTCTTTATTTCTGCTTATCATAAATGTGGGCTGCCAGAAAACGGTTAAACCATTTGTACCTCTCAGTGTTGAAGAAAAATCTAGTTTGCTTTCTCTTGAGCATACTACACTCAATACTACAATTAGTGGATTACACACAGAAACATTTAAAACAACTAATAATCTAAGACATCCTTTCCTGTTCAATAATAAATCTGGTTGATAAGTGACTAGTTTGCTATTAGAAAACCCAAAGGAAAGTGAGTCTACAGAGAAAACAAGACATTCTCTCTAAGTATTTTACAAGTCAATCGAAGGCTTTTTTTAGGGCCTTGATGCCAATATCATGTGTTAAAAACTCTTTGAAAACTTTAAAACCTTGTCAAATTGTTAGATTATTACTTTAGAAATTAGATCAAATTTAGATGTCTTATACCAAAATGTAATAGGTAAACACATTTAAAAATGAATAAAATGTTGAGAAATATTAATGGTCAACTTATAGGAAAATTTAACAGTGACAATTTATTTTAGGAAAGAAAATATAAAAGTATGACTCAAAGCAAGGCATCAATATTAAAAAATGTGACTTTAATAAAAATTAAAAAAATGTAAAAATACTTTTAATGGTTCAAAAATTATATGATTTAAGTATATTATATTTGATATATGGATTTACTCTAAATGAAATTTCAAATTCTTTAAGTATTAAACTTTTAAAAATATACCTATAGTTCTCCTTAAAACTGTTTTATAGAAGAGGGAGAGGAGATGAGGGAGGGAGGATTGAGTCTTATTTTATTGTTTCATATTTTTAATATTTTGAACATTTGATTGAATATTTACTATAGAAATATGCTACATTTTAAAATATGTAACAAAAATTACAAATGATCTTAACGATTAATTCGCAACGTTTTTAAGTGTAAATGAATATAAGTATGTAAAAATAATATGTTAAGGTTGCTATATATGTTAAGCAGAGAAAATCTTTTTTGAAGATAATGTCTTGCTTTTGGAGGAAGTTAGGGAAATCAGATTGGTGGTAGTAATAAACTTTCATTATTGTGAGAAGCAAAAGTAATTTTTTACATTTTTCGTTGATATAACAACATACTACAACCCCATAAACTTTGTGTTAATAAAGGTTCCTCTCGCTTTTAAAAAAATTTTCTATAATCCAAGTCTGGAAAGATGACTCAATTCTTCAAATAATACTTAGTTTTGAAAATTTTTGCCCAGCATGTGTTTTACAGTCTTAGACTTCAACTTTATGTCATGCTCATTATACACGTCTCACCATAAATAATTTTAAAATATCTTCATTATATGTTGAGTCTAAGGATTTATTGAATTCAATGATGGTAAGGGAAAAAATTCTCAACAACATAGATCTCATTCAGAATTTGATATTATCAGAATATAAACTTTCTTCCTGAATCCATGTCCTAAAATTAAGTCTACTTGCTAGAGCTAATTGACAGAAGACAACAGAAACAATGCGCAGCAGAAGTCTGGGATTGCTGGAAAATAAGTGGGCTTAAGCTAAAGAATAAAATGCAAAAGCTAAAACTAATTTGTTAAAGTATGAAAGTAGTGATTATCTGGTAATTTTATCCCTGAGGATAATCCCTTAGGCCTT
Source organism: Pteropus vampyrus (assembly GCF_000151845.1). NCBI lineage: Eukaryota > Metazoa > Chordata > Mammalia > Chiroptera > Pteropodidae > Pteropus > Pteropus vampyrus. Next base: position 7,187,956 of record NW_011888843.1, on the reverse strand, counting down.
GAAAAATCTCGTTGCCCAGGAGATCCAGGTGAATATCATTATTATCTAGATTTAATGAGTAATAGTAAAGTAGATATATCTAAAATATAAATTTTAACATACACATTTTTATTTAAAAGAGATTCGGCAAATAGCCCATCTGGTCACACTGATTTCACCCTCAGCAGTGTTTTGTTTTGTTTTATTTTTTTCTAAAATACATAACTTTTCACATGAATAGGGTGCTTAGTAAGACATTTAAGAAAGAGATGGGAAAAAATAGCTTTTACATTCTTAACACCACCTGGAAGGAGCTGATGCAAAGGACGAAGAGGAGCATTGGAAAACTTGTTCTGACATCTCAGTTTGCTTTTAGTTTGGTTTTCTGAGTACCTATGCTTTGGGTAAGAAAAGATGTCTCCTAGTAGAAGCCCCAGAAAATGCAGTTAGTCAGCTGGGGGTAGACTTGTGAGAAGTTCATATGGTAGACTTGTGAGAAGTTCATATGGTAGACTTGTGAGAAGTTCGGAGTGTTTGTTGAAAGGATAAAGAAACAAATGTAAAGAAATGACAAATAGTCCTTCTTCATCTGTCCTGAAAGGTAATTACAATGCTCATGCAAGTTTTTAAGAACCTGTAGGTCACATATACAAGCCACGATAAATAGGAATTATATCTAACTTGAGAATTTCTTTGAAATCTAATTATGATTTTATTTAACATTTTTATGTTAAATAAAAGACTTAAAGGGAAAGCAAAGAGATCATATTAGTGGCATGTCATGTCCACATCAGCTACAGTTGTGTGAACCAGGAAAGATAAGTTATGTATTATTATTTATTATTATTATTATTATTATTATTTTTGAGTTTGGCAAAAGGTGTAAACTATTCTTCATATGGTTTTGAGAAGAAGCCTTTCTCAAAAGCAATGGTTTTGTTTCCAGAAACTGCTTTCACTTATTAAGAAATACATTTATAGGTACTGCAGAAAGCTTTTAAATATATGAGATTTAGCCTTTGAGTAGAAAAGGCCAATTAACAATATGAAATGTATGCCATGCATTATTGATAAGCAGGTTTATCTAAAACATTGTTTTAATTGTCCCTTCTGGTTCACACAACTGTAACTGATGTGAACAAGGGACACCGTAAATATACTCTCATTCTCTTCCACTTATGTCTTTTATTCTAGAGAGAAGTTAAAAACTCTAAGGAAACTGTTGGTAAATATTAATCATGATTCCATTGGTGTTTAAGTTACAAATGAGCTTTGCTATTCCTAAAAATATAATATAATAATTGCAAGTGACACTTTGGAATCAGTGTAAAATTTTATGGACCCAGGCATTTAATATTTTGGGATTATCTTTCTTTAATAAATATTATTGATTCTTTACTATATACCAGATATAGAAATTAGACAGTTAACAAGGTATGTCCCACCACTCATGGTTTTCATTATTTTGTGAAGGGAAACAGGCAACAAACAACTATTATAAACCAAACACATTACTATTAAAATTCTTTTCAATTCATTATGTAACTTATTACAAATTAAATAAACTGGAATATATCTGATAGGGACTAACTCGAAAATTAGAAGAGAGTGCCATGATAAAGAATGACTTGGTGACTTTTTTTGGTGATTTTTTTTGTGTGTGTGAAACAGTGACGTATCATCAGGGATCAAAGTACAAGAGGCAGCTCAGTAGTGAGTGGCAGTGTCCTATGACAGAAAGAGGGCAGACTTCGTGCTAACCTGCTACAATTTAAAGCTATTGTGTTATTCCTAAACCTTGACGTCTTGAGCATTTTATTCCCTTGATAAAACTTTACAGAATTTTTAGAACAATGAGCTTTTCTTTACAGAGTTTTCAAAAAAATAAGGTAACATGTTGAGTGTCTATGACAATATCTTAAGCATCCATGGTCATCAAGTGTTGTTGACTTATATGTGTTGACTTATAAAGTGTTACAACTTTATAAATTCACTCCTTGGAATATGTAGTCAAATAAACAACTACTGACCTATTTATCACTCCTGTGTCCCTTTCCTGAAATTCTTTTGGTGATCCTATATCACGCATGTTGAGGGAGAAAGAACAGCTACTCCCACAGACAGTGGAAAGAGAGAGCATTGTTCCTGAATCTTCTAAAGACCAAGTCTCAATTAGGAGCTTTGTTAGATGCATTTGTGGTAGATTTTTGATCGTTGCCTCAGAAACCACCAACATGGTGGTTGATGGGGGATTAATTAAGGTCTTGTCCCTTCCAGGGAATGCTAGACTGGGATGACCACCTCCAAGGAGGTTAGACACATGTGCCTTGGCAGGATTGCTTACTGGATTTACCCTGTCAAACACAACTTGAAAAGTTCAATGAGATGAACATGGCACTTTACAGTGCCCAGCACAGGGTTCAGGCTCAAGTTGAAGAAGAAAGTTAATTGATGGAAAAGGTAGTTCATTGATACTTACAGTGGCTCACATCTAAACACTTTTGAAGTCTTGTCATCTTATCAGCATCCAGACATAAAATATATATCTGCACACAAGCAATCAGGTATATTCCATGTATTTTTAAAAATTTAATTGGAAAATTGCTGTGGGGTGACTTTTAAATATTTTCCCCCTATTGATCTTGACAATATAGCTAGTTAGAGCATCAAAATTGTTCAGCAATGTTTTCCCCTAGCCAATTTCAAAGGAAAAGATTCATCTTGGATTATCAGCTAAATGTACTTGAAGCTACTTTATCAGACAGAATCCAAAACAGAAAACTAAACTAAAATAAAAGCATGAAAGACACTGGCATTGAAAAGAGGCATGGTTGGGGGGAAAACTTCCCTGATAGGTCTAGATTTGATTTGGCCAAGTTTCTGATCTTGTAGAATATGACAGAATTCTCCAGTTGGCAGCCATAAATTGGCGAACTCAGACTAAAATCTCTTCTTTTGAGGGACCAGGAAAGAGCAAAGACCCTTGCTGAGGTAAAAAAAAAAAAAAAAGCAATGGAGAAGATCAAGTCAGGAAGTAAAATTCAAGTTCATGAGACTTTATGCTGCTAGTATTTAAATATATTTAAGGACGTGGTTCCCCAGTGTAGCGGTTAGCACGTCTGCTTTACATGTAGAAGGTCCTGGGTTTGTGCCCCAGTGGAGCCACAGTCCATGGTCTACAGCCATGCCACCCTGAACAAGCCTGATGTCTGATCTCAGAAACTAAGCAGGGTCGGGCCTGGTTAGTACTTGGATGGGAGACCACCTAGGAAGACCAGGTGCTGTAGGCATAAATAATAATAACAAATCAAAAAATATATATATATTTAAATATGTCTGCAGTTCCATCACACTCCATGTGTCCTTGGAAAAGTAACTTTATCAATTTAGATCTGAGTTTCTTTATTGCAATGTATTGAATTTTAGTAATAAATTCATATCACTAAATAAGGAATAAGTATAATTAGTACATTGATATATAACAGGTAGATAATTACTAATTTAAAGTTGGAATAGCAATAATCATAGTAGGCAAATATATTTTAAAGCACAAAGCAGAATTAAGATTTAAAAGGGTTGTTAAATAATGATTAAACATACCATTCACCAGAAAGATATATCCATCCTGATCCTGTAAGTACCTAAATAACACAACCTAAAGTAGTATAAACATATGTAAAGCAAAGAGAAACTGACAAATTCACATCATAGGGAGACTTTACCATAATTCTCTCAGAAACTGGGCAAAATTAATAAGGATAGAGAATTTGAACAATGGAATTTATAATATCAATCTAATGGATTTACATGAAACCTGTAACCAATAAAATTATTCTTTTTAAGCATATATAAACATTCTTTTTACGTATAAAACTTTACTAACACAAAATACAAAGCACGTCTCAACAAATGACAAGGATCAATTTAATATAGTTAATATTATTTATTCAGAAACTATGTAGTTCAAATTAGCTATATATAATATAAAAAGTAATATAATCCAGACTTGAAAATTTAGAAAGTAGTCTCTAGTCTTAAAAATAGTTATTAAATCTTATTTAATCCCATTAAAAAAACTTCACTTTTATCCATGCATCTCGTTGGATTATGTCTAACCAGGCATATTTTTTACCTTTTACCACAGGGTACTCTGTAAGGGTTTATATAGAACAACTGAATTTCCAAACTGAGCAGCTTTGAAATTTTCCCATTTAACCACAGCTGCATGATAACCAAATAAATAAATTATCGGTTTATAATAAATCCATGACTCTGATTCTGAGGCCAACTTTCTACGGGGCCTCCTCTGATAACTATTATGTCCTGTGGTAAATCTCATTTTCAAGGTTAGAATTAACTCATACCTAGATTTAAGATGGTCTATGTTGCAATATCCTGTATTTTCTTCATATAGAAAATAATTTCAATCGCTGCATAAAATAAATATCAACCAAATTCATTATCGATGGAATCCCAAAATGGTTTATCTGCGTCATGAATATCGTAGGTGTTATACTTTAATCTATGTTGTTTTAATTATTATCTTGCCTGTCTCTTCTTTTATAAACTACATTTTAAAATCCTTTGAATAAATAACTCTTTATAATCCTTAACAGACCATTCCAACGCCCATCTTGATAAAATTTTTAGTTATTTACAATTTTCCATTTGTCTAAATTTAAACTAGATCAAAATTCCTTTTCAGAGCTATAGCAACTTTGCTCTCAGTGTGAAAAGCATGAAGAGACTTCATATCTGAGCATTGTATGTGTTCTCTGATAAAGAATGACCCTATTTTATGCCTTGACAAGAAAAAACTCTAGGAGAGATATAAATCTTGTATCATTCTATGTGTATGTCAAAAGTTATCTATCTGTAGAAGAAATGGCTCAATTAAAGAGCAATTGCTCCTGGCAAAGTGATCATTTAAACAGTGCTTTTTCATTTTGAATGGATCCCTTTAGTCGTAACTGCAATAAAAAGTCCTAAGATAGTCCAAGTCTGTTTGAGTTCTTTTCAGAATGTTCAAGTTTCTTTCTTTCAGTAATATTCCATTTCAATAATAAATTTAATCTATCTAAACCTTTCAGATTTAGAATACTTAAGATGAGTTTGGAATCTTGGTCCAACACCCCTAGCTTAGAGATGAAGATCCTGAAGTTCCAAGTGGTTAGTCAGGTCATGACATGCCAGGTGTAGAAGGAGAAACCATGTCTTATAATTTTCAAACTGGCCTTATTGTATCAGCATATAGTTTGTTAAAATACAACTTCAAAATGTAAAACCATACCTCTTAGGCAAATATCAAATGGACACATGTAAAAGATTTTCTTTAATTAATTAATAAAGGATATCGGTACAATGTAATGACCAGTTTGAAAAGCTTTTAAGAAGCTAGGTGTATATTGGCAATTTAATTTTTTAAAAAAAGTGTTTGGATAAGATTGTGGACTTAAAAAAAAGAAAGATTAATCCTTGGGGTTATCTGTTCCCACACATAAAAATTATTTGCATTTTTATGGGACAAAAGCCTACAAGTAAACAAGTAACTTCACTAAATCTGAGACTTCTAATAAATAGTAAGATGAATTAAGTTCCTTTCCTTAATCTGGGTGGCCTTTGTTTCCATATGTTATTGAAAGTACTTTCCACCCATCTTTTTGCCTCTTTCCATGTTTACTTTAGGGGTTGACAACTTAGCTTGTGTACCAAATCCAGTTTATCACCTGTTTCGTAAATGAAGTCTTATTGGAACACAGGTTTTATATGATTGTTTTCCTAAGTGTTTACCAAAAGTGTTAATTAGCCTAGACCTCATGGAGTTTGCTCTGCAAATCTAGGGCCATACAATAATGAGCAACTTCTAAGGCCACAAAATTTGAGTTGACTTATCGAATTCTCTTTAAGTACCTCTTCCATACTAAGGCTAAGAAACAAATCCTCAAACACTAGATTTCACCTGCAGCATCTATAAATTTAGGTGAAATCTTTTCTTCCAGACCGCTCTTAACTTTGCTAAAGGCCCTGGCCTGCTGTCAATAACTTCATTAGTAGCCGGAAGGCTTGGACTTTGGAAGCAGGTGCTAGACCAGCTTTCTAGAAAGGTTTTGTGGGCATCCACCCAACATATATTACTTATTGATGAGCTACCATATTCAATTAAATAGGAATCCTGAAATATGGTTTCAACATTGATTAGTGCATTTATATCCCAGTAAAAATGGGGGACAGTTTATTGATCCTATGCAAATGACTTTTTGCCATGGAAAGTGAAAAGACTCAGTAAAAATATTTGCTTCTGAATTCCAAGTGGGTCAGTGAGACTCAGATACCATTCTGAATGTTTAATTTCAGTTTGTAAAAGCATAATCTTCTAAGATTAGAATTCAAGGTGGATTAAGAAAGAGAAAGGGTTTTCTAATACATTTATTAAAGATAGAAAGTTGAAATAATGCCAACCACATTTCAGACAAAGAACCACAATTAATATCCGTCGTGAGCTCATTTAGTTCTGGTGAACAGATCTTGTTGCCTTGGATCTAGGGCCAGCGATCTGCTTTCAGGTATTACATCCGGTTCTGGACTAAAAGAGTCCAGGAAATCCTGCCCTTTCCATTAGCAGAGCCTCGAGCTGTCTAAGCCATGTGGGTGTAGGGGCCATCCTGAGGGGTCTGTTCTTTGAAGAGTTCTTGGTACTGTCCTTTGTTGAAGACACCAGTTCTAGCCTATAGTTTATGGCAGAGCCTTTAGGCAGATATCAAGAAACAGAAAGCTGTTTGATGATACTGATTGGCTGTGATTAATTTATGACAATAAATGATGCCAGAATAGAGGGAAAATAAATTCTCTAATAGGTTCCCATAATGGTTTGACCAATGTTTTCCCTGAGGGAAAGAAAATATTACAGATGACACTGAAGAATCTCCAGGGCCCTTCCAAAAAAGCATCTAATTTATACAATATTTATATTATATTTTACTTATACAAATTAGCCTAAGGAAGTCTGAGACTCTCTTCTAATTTTATAATTCTTCCCATGCAGTTTTTTTTTGATAATATTGAACTAATTAATGATTTCGAAGCTGCCAAACAAACCTGATTATTTATAGCATCTTCTTTGATTTTTACTTTTAAAAACAAAAATGACAAATCTTTGTGATTTCTCAGGTGCTCACTGAGAAGTCTCAAAAGTAATTTTATGAGTGAATTTTAGGGGCTATTGAGAATGACCTCCAAAACTGCTAGTCTAAGTTTCACATGACTCTGGCAAACATAAAATGAACATATGTAAACAATTTTATATAACTTATTAATTAATAAGGGAACCAGATGTTATGGTTGCTTCAGAGAAAATATGAGAAATTATGTATATATAGGCAATTAACAAAGATATGTTACGATAAAATTACTGAGTCAAACTTTAAAATTTGCTAATACCAGCAGACCACAAATCTTTGGAGTTACTTATTCACTGAGCAAAAATCATTTGCATATCTATGTACAAAATTCTACAGATTAACAAGTAATTTTACTAAATTTGAGACATTTAATAACAAAAAATGAGACAAACTAAATAGTACATTCCTCTGGACCTGTGCTGTCCAATAAGGTAGCCGTTAACTATTTAAATATGTCTATTAGACTTTAAACTAAAATTAATTAAAATTAAATGTAATAGAACATTTAGTCCCTCAGTCACACTATCCATTTTTCACATGCTCAGTGGCTACCATATTGGATAGCATTTCCATCTTGACAGAAAGTTCTTTGGGATAGCACTGTGCCTACCTAGACCATCTTCAGGTGGCTGTTGACTCTGTATGATATTAAAAGGATATGTTGCCCAAATTTTTGCCTTATTTCTAAGTTTCAGAGAAGTTTTCTGACACTTAATTGCGGTAGAGTTTATAACCATCTAAAAGTAAAATTAGACAGTAAATGCCTCCTATCTGAATAGACTTAATATGTATCATGATAATGCCCAAACAGGAGAGTTATATAAGTAAACCAAATGATACATGATATATTTTGGTAGTAGTGTAAAAATGACTTTAGAGCAATGCACACTTTTAAAAAATATAATACTGTTGCAATATATTATGTATTATTTGGTTTACTCAAGGTGATTCAATCAATCCTCTTACAAAATCATAGAAGTAGGGATATGGCTAATGGTTCTGGTAAATCAAAGTGGGTCAAAACAGAAAAGATGTGAGTCAGGGCAACCACAGTACCTCAGGAAATTTGTCTTGCCTTTTACTTAACATAGAATTTTATTTTTCTATGCTCAATTATGATAAAATGAAATTGAACTTATTTCCACAAAAGTAACTTCTGTGTTAAATGGAACCTAGGTTTAATAATAGTATTCGATGGTACAGTAAGGAAATAGAACAGTATCTAATAGAATGCTGTTTTAAAGTTGTGAAAATTACTTTTATTATAAGGAAGTACTTTACCTTGGAGTTTTTCATTAACAAAATGAAAACATTATTTCTCTGAATTTCATTATTGTTTGTAAATTTTTGTTTATTGCATAAATAAACAAAAGCAGCTATTAGATGCCTATTATTCAAATAAGATAGGAACAGTGTTTACCCATATGGAAGGTGCAGACTAGTAAGGAAGACATAAAACAAACAAATAGCTAATTAATTACAAATGTTATTGTAATGAAGTACTGTGAAGCATATGAGGGGAACCCTTTCCTAGTCTGCAAGGAAAAAAGCTGGGTGTATATTCAGAAGGATGCAGTCAAGAAATGCATCTCCAAGAAAGTGACATTTAAATTAGGATCTGGAGGATAATTAGTGATTTTCCAGGTAATGTAATGTAGTGGAGAGAGCGAAGTAGGAAATTTTATGAAGAAAACATCATGTAGAAGGTCCTTGGCCAAGGAGATAGCATGAGCATTTCAGTTTTTAATTGGGTGAAGTGTTAATGACTTGAAAGAACTGTTTTAAATGTTATTTTCTTTTTTCTGGCAAAAAGAGAACAAGCAGATTGGCACAGATTACTTTTTTATATCAAATTGCCATCCAGAAAATACACAAGTAGACAAAATTCTAGTGACCAACATCTCATTCAAAATGGCCAAAAATATTTCCCTCTACAGAAGAAAGCTGCCCATGCAGTAGTCAGCTTGACCTTCCACTTAGGTCTGAAATGAAAGAAGTCAGATACTAATCTTATAACATACTGGTTCACTGTTGACACTCTGGGCTGTCTCATGCAAACAGAGTTTCTTTCCTATAAATAAGAGTGAAGCCTTGGATGAGCTTATTGGCTTTGGGCATAGCTGCAGGTGCCTAAGTAATCAGAGAAAGAGGGTTACTCTCCTTGCCTCGGAAAATAACCACAATTTTAATGCTCAAATAGTTCAACCTTTATTTATAGTATCAATTAGAGATAATCTACACTCAATTATCTAAGTGACATTAAATTTGATTGCAGAATTTTAGATTAGCTAATGAATAGATGGATCAAAATTTTCTTTTTTGAACCTTATCTGCAACATTATCTCAGTGTTATCTTTCTCCCTTTCCACACACACTTCTCATAATATATTTATCCCACCAATGTATTGTTGTATTTGATTCCCTTTCTAACATATGAGCACAGAATAATCTCTGTATTTCCAGCATTGAACATAATGTTTGGCCAAAAAAAGATGTTCAGTACGTGTTTATTAAAAGACTAAGCAAATGATCCTAGAATTATGAATACATTAAGAGAAAAAAATCATAAATTATCTGACTGAATCTCTTAATTTTTTTCACTTTATATAAAAGTAAATAATATCTAAGTAATTTGACTAAATAATATGATGAGGTGAGAAATTTTTAAAAATGAGAATGTCAGTATCATCAACAATATCGACAATATGTTCAAGATTTATTGAATGCCTCTTCTGTACATATCAGCCATAAACAAAAAAGGGGGGTGGTATTAGTTGTGATTCTTACCTTCTAGGAACTAATGGCAAAGTTTGAAAACAAGAATATGAGCTTAAAGTATAATGACTAATATAGGAAGTGTGTGCTGAATGCCAAATGAGTTCAATAACAAGTGAGAGATACGAGAGTTAGGAAGGTTAATAGCAAGGGGATTCTAAAACCCTGGTCATGTTATAAATCGCAAAAGAGGGAAGAACTTTCATATAATACCGACTCCTTGAATTGCCTTTAGATGACTGGGCATTGATTCATAATCTTGTCCTTTTGCATATTTCTCAGTATTTTGTAGCTGACTGCCTTTGAAGACGTTACTAATATTTCTTACATAAGAAAAACTGGAAAGAAAAGAATGAAATTGATATTTATTGGTCACCTACCATATCCCAGATTTTTACATAATATATCTCTGCCTTAACCCCCTTTTTAGAACACAAATAAATTCACAAGATTTTTAGAATTTGATCTGTGTCTTTTGCCAGTTGTAGGGCGGAATTTGACGCGGGCAAGAGCGTTTTTTAATAAAACAACTTTGTTGTGGTGTACTTTGCATAACATAAACTGTATCTGTAAGTGTACAACTGAGTGCATCTTGAAAAATGTAGGCTTCTGTATAACCATGGCACAATCAGGATGGAGAATATTATTGTCACTGCCCCAAAAGTCTCCTGATGTCCCTTTGCATCAATACTGAACTTAGGGGGCCTTTTGATATGCTATTTGTTACTGTAAATTCATTTGCCTTATCTGGAATTATATATAAATGGAATCATACAGCGCAAACTCCTTTATGTATGGCTTCTTTCATTCAGTGGAATGTTTTTGAAATTTATCTATGTCCTTGCATGTATCAGCAGTTCAAGATTTAAAACATTTTTTGAATAATATTTTATGGGTATACTAAAATTTGTTTATCAATTCTCCTATTAAGAGATACTTAGGTAATTTTTTTTTTTTTGGTTACTATGAATAAAGTTGCTATTGACCTTGATTTCCAAGTCTTACAATAAGTGTACATTTATCTTTGTAAGAAGCTGCCTAATGTCTTTTCAAAGTATTTGTTGCATTTTACTTTTCCAGCAGAAATGTGTGAGAGTTCTAGTTTCTCCACATCCTCACCAGCACTTGATGTTGTTAATGTTTTAAGTTTAGCCCTTATAGTAGGTTGTGTGGTGGTATTTCCTAACTTCAATTTGCACTTCTTTGATGGACAATGTTGATCATCTTGAAGTAGACTTATTAGACATTTGTTATCTTCTTTGGAAAGTATCAGTTCAAAACTTTGCCCACTTTTGTATTGAGTCGTCCATCATAGAGATGTAAGGTTGTATATTCTGGGTACGAATTCTTTCTAAGATAAAATATTGCCAATATGTTCTCTCATTCTGTGGCTTGTCTTTTTTTAAGACTATTTTTTTTTTAGAGCAGTTTTAGGCTCAGAGCAAAAATTGAAAGGAAGGCCGCAGATTTCTCATATAATCCTTTCTGCCACACATGCACAGCCTCCTCAGTTATCAACAATCCCCACCAACTAGTACGTTTGTGGCAATTGATGAACCTACATCAAGACATTATAATCACTCGAAGCCTAAAGTTTACATTAGGGTTCGCTCTTGGTGAACATTCTATAGATTTGGACAAATATATAATGACATGTAACCATCACTGTATCCGAGAATTTTCACTGTCTTAAAAATCCTTTGTGCTCTGCCTATTCATCCCTTCCCTCCCAAACCCTGGTAACCATTGATCTTATTAATATCTCGTCAACGATGCCATATAATTGGAAACAGACAATATGTAGACTTTTCAGACTGGCTTCTTTCATTTAGTAATTTAGGTTTCTTCCATATCTTTTCATGGCTTGATAGTTTGTTTTTTTTTTTTTTTTTTTAAGCTCTGAACAATATTCTAGTATCTGGATGTATCACAGTTTATTTACCCACTCATCGACAGAAGGATATCTTGGTTGCTTCCATTTGTTTTAGCAATTACAAATATATCTGCTATCAACATTCATGTGCAGGTTTTAGTGTGGATATGTTTTCATTTCATTTGAGTAAAAACCAAGGAGCACAATACCTGGATTGAATGCTAAGAATATGTTTAGTTTTTTTTTTTTTTTTTTTTTGCCTTTTTAAAACTTTCATAACTGCTTCTTTACTAAGAACAATAAGTTTTAATTTTGATATAGCCCTTGCACCTTTTTTTATGGTTTGTGCAAGACCTGGTGACCAGTTCACATGACTAGAGAAAGAATTCATCCCACGACTGTTGTTACTAAGGTCAATTATTTGATTGACTCCATGTAAGGCAGTAATATTGAGGATCTTTTTATAAGAGATTTTATCTTACACTTTTTATTAACTAGTCCCCTGGGTAATGAACTGATTCATAGACCTTGTCCTCTTAACTCCTTTGATGTCTAGATAGAGAGAATGATAGAGCCTCAGGGCTAGGAAGGAAATGAAAAGACATTTTTCTTCCATCCATTGGATAAACATTTTAGCAGTGAGATCATTTTTCTAATGTACATTTCCAAAGCCTATTTTCATTGTAGGCAGCAATGTAGCATAACTCATGTGGATGTTTAACAAGAAAAGGAAATAAGGAACATCTCTCCAATTTTTCATTCATAGGATGAGTTTCCACAGCTTAAAAGTGTAACATCTTCAGTCAACACATCCATTACTCTCAAGTAGAATCATGCCTATGGGTGGAGTAAAAGCTTTCTAATCAGGCTGAGCTTGGCATGTGTGCTAGGTTAGCAACATGAGCAAGTCACTTAAGTGTCCAGAGCCACAGGTTTTCCTTGTCTGTAAAATGGAAAGATTAGGACATAGACACCAGAATATAGTGGGTTCTCACTAAATGGTACTTTTTTAAATTGATTGGTGATAAAAATGATGAAGAGAGAGAGAAATTTTATTTCTTGTGCATATTTATTAATAAAAGAAAGAAGTCTGAGAAACACAGCAGAAGAAAAGATGACACAATTAAAAACTCAGTCTTTATTTTCAATATAGCCTTACCTAGGTTTTTGGGCCTGATGATAATCTAAGTGCGGTCTACTTTCACAAGAAGTGTTTCGTGGAAGCAATGAATATTCAATAATAATATCCTTGGCATACAAAACCAAAGAGCCAAGTGGAATCACAATTATTCTTGAAGATAAGATAAAATTAAATGTTATTATTAAAGGAGGTCATATCTCCCTCTGGGACCTTTTAAAATTTTGAATAAGTAAAAAATTGTCATAGTTCAAAACTCAGACAGTAAGCCTGCACCAAGGTGACTCACCTCTACTGCTCTCCCCACCCATCAAGTTCCCCATACCTCTGCTCCTTAGGCTAATCATTTTATTACCTGCTCAGTGTTTCTTTATGCCAATACAGACAAATATGAATATATAGTCTTTTCACTCTTTTTGTTACACAAAAGTTAGTACACTATATACGCTGTCGTATAGCTAGCTTATTATGTATAATATGTATGTATATATGTATACATATAGGTGTATGGAAAGCCTTGTGAATTAGCATGTCACCTCTACGGAGTGACCATGCTGAACTTCTGTGTAGTAATCCAACCTTATTGAATTTACTACTGAAGCAGAAACCCTGCAAGTCCTTTTGCTGAATAAAGAGTGACTCACCTCTTACCCTTGCTGGCTTGGTTCTCCTTTTACCTAGAGGCAGACAGTGACAGTAGGTAAGAACTCAAATCCCCTGTGATTTTTGAAGACATATTCTAGAATTTAACTACTCATAAAAACCAGCTCTTGGAATTCTGACATTCTTTCTTCTGGCAAAATCAGTCTTAAGGGATTGGTTTTAGCCTGAAGGCTCATGCTACAAGTAAAAGTATGTTTTGGTATAAAAGTTAATGCAGCTTTTTATTAAAGAGTGAGTTTTTTCATGTGTAAATCTTGAAAGAGAAAAGGATTCTAAAACAGTCTTATTTTCTGATTAGAGCAAATGACTGAGAGGAAATCTGAGGCAGTCTCTTGTAAAGGTTACTTTTTTGTAACCCTGGAGGAAGCTGTGAGCCTCTTGGAACACTGTCTCCCAAGAATGTATCTGAGAGGATGTTCTCTGAGTCATAATGTTGTTGGGTAGAGCACAGTGTTGATGTTACTGTCACAAATGCAGTTTATTTTGTAGCTAAATTTCTGAATGCAGTTTCATCTTGCTGAGTTCATTAGCATCCTGGCTTATTTAAAAAAAAACTAAAAGTACATGTTTATGATTTTCTAAATTTATAATAATGGAGGGCAAAAGAAGTTAAATTCAGATAAACAAATATTAAAAATATAAGGTTGCTTAAATCTTTCATTATTTACTAAGAATTCATTTGCTATTTCTGTAATAGATTTACTTCCATTTCTGTGTTTTGCTTCTGCTAATACTCAAGTTTATTAGCATTTTATGAGTACAAAACAAGTAATTATAAGAGCAAGTGCCCTGAAGACAGCTGAGTGGTAGGTGTCAGGCAATATGGCTTCCACACTTTCTGTGTTTCTAGATTGTGAGAGAGAACACAGCCAATCTCTGGAGTTGAACAACAAGCAGGAAACTGCCAAGTTGGATATCAAGACCAAAGGTTGTATAACGTGGTTTCCTCTGCAGACGGTGGCCATATCCCAAGACAACACTGATAGGTCTCATCTATTCGAGGGTGTGCAAGACAGCCTTTTAAATTTCTCATTGCTGTCAACTCATGTGTGGGGACAACTTTTGAGAAGATGATCAGATTCTGCACTACTTTTGGAAGCCTATAGGAGCTGACTTCTCAAAAGTGTGTCTTCTAATTTGGGATGGGATTTTCAGTAACTTAGTGGAAACAGAATAATTTTTCTTTCTTGTACTTTTACAATGTAATGTCAAGCATGCAAAAGCATCTAATTATTGTCTATGCCAATTATGTCACATCTGGCCCTAAATTCTGTGCTACTCTGTGGCATATCATTCAAATATTGTACTATTTAGCTTTTCTATGCATGGCTTTAAACATTTTATGTCCTCTTAACATAAATAAATTTCAAGCTTTATTAGTAAATATATTTTATTTGTTCAATACAGATTTATTAAGTGCCTACTGTGTGCCAGATACTCTTCTTGGCACTGGTGATAGAATCTCCGTAATCCTGGAGCTCTGGATAGTACACCCCAAACATACAAATGCATCTATATATAATGTGTTAGATGGGGATGATTAAAGAAGAGCAAGGGCTCCAAGACTGCGGGTTGATTTAGATTGAATGGTGAGGGAAGGAAACTCCGATCATGTGGTCCTCAGGCACAGAGCCGAGCTCCATGAGTGTAGGAGATAACAGAAAATAAATGCAGGAAAGAGCACCTCAGGCAGAGGGGATGATGCCCGATGAATGCCTTGTCCTTTTATTCGGGAGTATGTTTGCCATGTTCAAGGAAGAGCAAAAAGGTAAACATGGTTTGGGAAAAATGAGAGGGAGGAGAATAATATCAGATACAAATAAAATCAGTTACAAAACAGGGAACCACGGTGGACAGAGTGAATAATCTAATGGAACTGTGGCTTTTATGCCTGGGGAGGTGGGAAACCATTGGGGGAGGTGGAGCCAAGGGTACAAGAGTTGTCAAGGGTTAATGTTTCATTTTGAGGGCAAGGGAGCAATGGTAGAAGCAAGAGGACCAGCTCCAAGACTGTCATAATAGTCCAGACAGGAGATAATAGTGGCTAAACCAGTGCCTAGAGAAGTAATTCTGACATAAGTGATACCTAGTAAACGTCTCTCGAGGGAATTTGTACCAAGCAATGTGTCTTAGTCTGTGCTAACCAGTGTACTGCCTCTCTTAAAATAAAATGGTGAATGAGTGTTACAGCAATAAAACAGATTGATTTTGTTCATTGGAAGGTTTTAGAGCCATGGCTACGTGTACATCTCTTAGGCAACTCATATTGGACCCAAATAGGAAGATTAGTAGATATAGATCTTTAATATTCCTTTTACCTTTCCTACCTCATTTCAGGACAGGTTTTTAGTTATCTATTTTTATTTCAAAATGTGGTAAAAACATCTTCTAAGATAAGATAAAAAACCATTTTTTTCCTTTAAGATTTGGACTATAATTGATAATACTAGAATTCTGAGGCCTAGATCGCAGATGACCCTGTATCCCAATCACCCGCCATCTAGAGCTATTAGTTTGTTTCTTTTTACAGGAGGACATAAAGAAGGTCAGAACCAATGCGACCCGAGAAAGAAG
>NW_011888843.1:7165983-7171726 GCF_000151845.1 Pteropus vampyrus | reverse complement strand
GTACATCTCTTAGGCAACTCATATTGGACCCAAATAGGAAGATTAGTAGATATAGATCTTTAATATTCCTTTTACCTTTCCTACCTCATTTCAGGACAGGTTTTTAGTTATCTATTTTTATTTCAAAATGTGGTAAAAACATCTTCTAAGATAAGATAAAAAACCATTTTTTTCCTTTAAGATTTGGACTATAATTGATAATACTAGAATTCTGAGGCCTAGATCGCAGATGACCCTGTATCCCAATCACCCGCCATCTAGAGCTATTAGTTTGTTTCTTTTTACAGGAGGACATAAAGAAGGTCAGAACCAATGCGACCCGAGAAAGAAGTATACTTCTAAAGGAGTTATTGAAAGCACTCATTCATTCAGTCGATTTGCAAATATTTATTGAGATACGGCAGTGAGTTGGCCACCATGTTGGCCAAGATAGATACAAAGATGGACATTGCAGTCTAGTTGGTGACATGGTGAATGATCTACAACTGTATAGAGGCATGATACACAAGCCAGAGGAGAAATATGTGTAGAAAGCTATGAGAGTATAGAGAAGGAGGTATCTCATTGTGTGGGAGAGAGCGGTGTCAGAAGTTGGTGATAATGAGATGAAACTAGAAGGAAATTGCTAGGTGGACAAAGAAGTCCATTTACTAGTTTTTATCCTTGTCTGAGAAGAGTGAAAATAGTAGGCGCTCTTAAGAAAAGAAATATTTCCCAAAGAAAGGTTATGCCAGTGCTATCAGATGGAAAAAATATCCTTTGCTTAAGTCCTAGGTATGAGATAAGACTTTTAATTAGCAATTGCGTGGGACAAAAACCAAGGGTTCACTTTGGTTTCTGGATGGGAAGAGTATTATTAGATATAGCTCCTATTGGGAGCATCCCTGGTAGGTATAAGCTCTCAGTGATGTTAATAATTTTTAAAGATATATTGTGTAGTATTTCTCCCTAGGTCATACTTCAATCTATGAAAACGTTCTGAAAATTTGACCTTATTTTATATAGATCAGAGGAGTTTGCAGGTAAAAGAATCTTACATTTAGTGCTTTTTATGTAGTTAACACTCTTAGTTTTGGGAGGCATTTTGGTTTGCAATTAAGACAGAAGGGATTGAAATAAATCAGACTGAGTGTATACCTTGTCTCTATCCACCTACCTGCTATCCTTGTTTACTCTGATTAGCATTTATCTTGTCATCTGAAAGACTGGGAGACTAATAATACCTTTCATCATAGTTGAAAGTGAAATTAATATACATAAAACACTTTGTAAAATGTCTGGCGTATATTAAGTGCTTAATGCATAGAAGTGATTAGTATTATATTCAATCCTCAATTCATTTTCTGTACACTTGCACTTCTACAATGATTTTGCTTCAAGTAACTTATTTTAAATTTTATAACATAAGCCAAGCTTTATCTGAGAATCCTGTCTTGGAGGACATGAGGAAAATAACTTCCTAATAGTAAAAAGAAAAAGTACAGAGATTTATTTAATGTTTACCTATAATTAAAATAAAATCCGTTTCTTCTTGAGCTGCCTACTCCTCAGATCTCCATGTAGCTGAGAAACGTTCATCTGCTTCAGATTCTCTTGTAGCATTCCATCGGGCCAGGCTGAGACAGAATTTTTACTTTTGGCTTTGGTGCTCCCTAGCCTAGTCACCATTTAGTAGCACCTCCCTTCCTACAATTCCAAATCCTCTGTAGCCTCAAACTACTCCTGAATTTCCTCTATTTTTACCTATAAAAAAGGACTCCATCCTGTAGAATTTTATTCTCTCCCCTCATGCTGATCCAAATGTGCCAGCCCAATGTCTTTTTCTCTTCATATTACTTTATAAAAAATACAAATTAGTATAATAGTAATTCTTAATATACATGGGTTACTCCTTCTAGGTAACATAGTTAAAACAAAGACGTTTTAATACATAGAATTTTTTTTAAAGACTTAAATATAGATAAGACCAATCCTAGATAAGACCAATCAATGCCATTTTGCCATGGATGTAAATTACAAATTGAGAATGATAGGTAGTGGTGTTTTACAAATGACCAGAGTGGATGATTTAGTCTGAAGAATGTGGGAGGATTTTTAAACAAAATCTGAATAATAGTTCTTGGCATTTCAGTGAGTGAGTGTGTGTGTGTGTGTGTGTGTGTGTGCACGCGTGTGCGTGAGCATACACACACCCATGTATGAATTAATTAAATTTTCTCTTTGCTTCCCACACCTTGTCTACCAAATAATTACGACATTCTAAAATACACATGGATTTCTGGACCAATGTTAGTTATTAGATTGTGAAATTAGAATTTCCAGCTCGAGTATTTTATATTCTCTTTCTTAAGACTTTCTCAGTGGTTGATCTGATCCTATTTAAAATTATAATGCTGTATTACATCCACAAAATCATCTGGGTTCTCATGAGGATAATGAACATATTTTCTA
This sequence comes from Pteropus vampyrus, assembly GCF_000151845.1. Lineage (NCBI taxonomy): Eukaryota > Metazoa > Chordata > Mammalia > Chiroptera > Pteropodidae > Pteropus > Pteropus vampyrus. The sequence goes on along the minus strand of NW_011888843.1, from coordinate 7,169,275 downwards.
TGAGGATGGGTCTGAAGGGCAAGCTTTTGGAGAAAAGTCAGAATGACTACTGTGGGAATTCAGTGAGCTGGATTCTCCCAGAATTCGTGGCAGTTCTTACCTCTGTGCCTTAGCACTTTGGGATTCACTGTACAATATGTCACAAGTAATTTCTTGTTAGCGAAATATAAAAGTCTCTAAATGAATTGCCTAAATTTAGGTGGAATTGAAGGCTATTCCTAAAATGATGCAGTTTTCTTGAGTGGGAGGGAAGAGAGTCATAGTTACAGACATTTTGTATATGGCATAAAACAGACGTCTCCAAATTCTAGCATGCCTCTGAACCCTCAGGGTAGACCGGTAAAATGCAGATTCTCAGGCCCAACTTCCAGAGAATCTGATATTGTAAGTCTGGGTTGAGGTACACATCTGCATCTTTAACAGAGAACCCAGGTGACTCTGACGCATTGTGAAGAGATCACTTTTTCACAAATGGTGGCTCACCTTCATGAACGGCAACTTGTCTCCTCCAGATTCTGTGACGTCCTTCCAGCCCGAAGGCCTTGTCTTAGCTTCCAGTCTAAAACTTGCTGGAGTTTGTTCTTAGCCACAGGAGTTTGGGTTCATAGACCTTAACTTCTTATGACAGGTGCTTACAGCTATACTGTGTAACATGAGTCACCCTCCTCCTCCACTATCTAATAGAGATTGTGAAGGGCTTCTTTAAATTATATTTCACTTTCACCTACAAATAGCAAAGAAAATGGAAAAAGATTTTTTTGTAATTTCTAAAAAGAACATACTATATGAAAAAAAAAGTTACTAAATGGGTGAGATTGAGTTCAAATTATTAGTGTCTTATTTGGTTGTGAAAAGAAATGATAGAGAAAGAAGAGGAAGAAAGAAGGGAACAAAATTTTTCTGCATATTCATAGCATTCCCCAGCAATACCACAAATAATATTAGAAGATTTTTTTTTTGTTTGCGATTCTCATTGCAAGCTATAAGAATGTTAGCTACCAAATAATACTTCTTATTGATTATGCTCTTTGCCTTGAGCTTTAAAAAATATCTATTGTTTTAAAATACCTACTGACATGCTTTTTAAAATATCTACTGTCCTTAAGTCCTTCATAACTGATGTTTGAGATTTGCGTCAATTAGTGTCATGCTTTCAACAACATTGTGCACGAGCTAAAAAGAGGAAAGACTCGTGTCACATTTACATACAATGAAAATTCCATCTTTCCTCACTAGCCATTCTTTCTAGTATGTCTGCGTCCATTCATACATGTAAAGGGAGCAATTTACATGTATGAACGTCATTTTTTATCGCTGAGATGGATAATTTCAGAATCTTATGATGATTCAACTCTGTAATATTATAATACAAATATTCTATGGTCAGATATGTGAAGATAGTAACTCGTTCTTAAAGTTCTACAAATCTTCAATTATTCTCTTTGTTTAAGTAGAGAAGTGAAGGATATTACAATTATACTTAAATTTTTAATGTTTAAACTTTTCAAATTATGCTGAACCATTATATGAAAATTGGACTTTCCTTTCTTTCTTCCTTTCCTTCTTTCTTTTAGTTTTCATTGAAAGAGTACTTATTTATGGTCAGGCAATATGGTTAGCACTGACGAAACAAAGATTCAGACGGTATAGTCTTTGACACCTCTCCTGGAGTTAACAGTCTAGTCGAAAACACAGAAAAAAAAAAAAGACACAGTAAATACTGTAGAAGGTAATAGGTACTGTGAAAGAAGTAGGTACTGAATACCATGGACATATTCATAATTTACAATGTCTCATAAGTGTCAGACTCTGTCTAGCTGCTGAGTTACAAATTATAGTCACTGAAGTCAAGAAACTTACATTGTGGAAGAGGAGGATTCATTTGAATGGTAGAGAATTGCCCAGAATTTTATGAAAGCAAAGAAGAACCTAGGAAGTGATGGGACAAGGTACAGTTTCCTGGAAGAAGATAAAACAGAAAGGAGACTTAGGTGGTGGGCAAGAGTTAACAAAGCAAAAAGCAGAGGGCCAAAGGCACAGGTTACAAAACAAGTTGGAGGAGGACTGCAAACGACTTATTATTTCTGGAGAATCGAGTCCCAGACAGGGCTGATAGGAATTGTCAGGGAAAAGGGAGACAGGTGCCAGTCTACGGGACCCATGGCCATCTGAAGAGACAGGACTTTAAGAGGCTGCCCTGGGGAGACACTAAAAGTTCAGCAAGCAATGATTAAATTAAATGAGTCGAGTTTAAAATTTACACTCTGGCAATTGCATAGGTAACGGCTTTGAGAAAGACAACTCTAGAAGCTTGGGGTGTTGAAGTAGTAACGCTTGTGAGAGAAGAGACCCTTACCTAGGGTAGGGGCGGGAGTGATGATGAGTATAGCAGGAGAAATATAATAGAAGTCAAATCAGTAACACTTAGTGATTGATTGATATAGGAAGTAATGATGATGGGAACAATCAAGAATGACACCCAGAGTTCTGGCGTGGCTGACTAGGTGTGTGGTGATACCACTGATTGAGAATATTGAGAATCTGGGTGGAGAAATAAGCATGAAGAGGAAAATGGTCAATGTTTGGTTTTGGAAATATTGAGTTGGAGGTGGCTTTGTCACTCTTGGAGAAGTCATCCTAGGAAATTAGATATTTGAATATGAAATCATCCTAGGAAATTAGATATTTGAATGTGAAAGTGAATCTAGGCAGGGAATATAACTTTGGGGCTCACAAGACTATAGGGATAGTTGAAAAAAAATCTGAGTTCAATTTTGGGCACAATGAATTCAAGTGCCCATTGGAATGTGGCACTGCATATTTAAAAACTCAGAAGTAACACGTGAAAAATGTATTTTAAAACCAGCAACAAACATATGTGTGGATTGTATTTCTCTCAGATTACACAAAATATGATTAACTAGGTGGTTGAATTTACCCAGATACTGGAGGGAAGATGTAAAAGAGAAGGGAAATTAACAAAGCACAGAATAGAAAACATCCCTAAAACTTGAGCTAATAGATTGTGAGAAAACAATTGGAGAAGTAACACAATAATCAGAGAAAATTCTGAGCTGGTACAATAGTTCCTGAAATTAAAAATTTCTCTGGTTGTTACTTTTCTGGGGCTGCAAAGTAACAGTTCACACTTGTTCAGGGTTCTTTGTCCCCAGTGGCCACATTGGGCTCACATTCTAGGACCCAAATTGCAAAGTTTGGATGAGGATATGGTTCTTTCAGTCAAAGAAAGTATTAGTGCTTGCAACTATTCATTTCAGCACTTTGTAACAAG
>NW_011888843.1:7163532-7165933 GCF_000151845.1 Pteropus vampyrus | reverse complement strand
ACCAGATGATTTAGTCTGAAGAATGTGGGAGGATTTTTAAACAAAATCTGAATAATAGTTCTTGGCATTTCAGTGAGTGAGTGTGTGTGTGTGTGTGTGTGTGTGTGTGTGTGTGCACGCGTGTGCGTGAGCATACACACACCCATGTATGAATTAATTAAATTTTCTCTTTGCTTCCCACACCTTGTCTACCAAATAATTACGACATTCTAAAATACACATGGATTTCTGGACCAATGTTAGTTATTAGATTGTGAAATTAGAATTTCCAGCTCGAGTATTTTATATTCTCTTTCTTAAGACTTTCTCAGTGGTTGATCTGATCCTATTTAAAATTATAATGCTGTATTACATCCACAAAATCATCTGGGTTCTCATGAGGATAATGAACATATTTTCTATGAGGATGGGTCTGAAGGGCAAGCTTTTGGAGAAAAGTCAGAATGACTACTGTGGGAATTCAGTGAGCTGGATTCTCCCAGAATTCGTGGCAGTTCTTACCTCTGTGCCTTAGCACTTTGGGATTCACTGTACAATATGTCACAAGTAATTTCTTGTTAGCGAAATATAAAAGTCTCTAAATGAATTGCCTAAATTTAGGTGGAATTGAAGGCTATTCCTAAAATGATGCAGTTTTCTTGAGTGGGAGGGAAGAGAGTCATAGTTACAGACATTTTGTATATGGCATAAAACAGACGTCTCCAAATTCTAGCATGCCTCTGAACCCTCAGGGTAGACCGGTAAAATGCAGATTCTCAGGCCCAACTTCCAGAGAATCTGATATTGTAAGTCTGGGTTGAGGTACACATCTGCATCTTTAACAGAGAACCCAGGTGACTCTGACGCATTGTGAAGAGATCACTTTTTCACAAATGGTGGCTCACCTTCATGAACGGCAACTTGTCTCCTCCAGATTCTGTGACTTCCTTCCAGCCCGAAGGCCTTGTCTTAGCTTCCAGTCTAAAACTTGCTGGAGTTTGTTCTTAGCCACAGGAGTTTGGGTTCATAGACCTTAACTTCTTATGACAGGTGCTTACAGCTATACTGTGTAACATGAGTCACCCTCCTCCTCCACTATCTAATAGAGATTGTGAAGGGCTTCTTTAAATTATATTTCACTTTCACCTACAAATAGCAAAGAAAATGGAAAAAGATTTTTTTGTAATTTCTAAAAAGAACATACTATATGAAAAAAAAAGTTACTAAATGGGTGAGATTGAGTTCAAATTATTAGTGTCTTATTTGGTTGTGAAAAGAAATGATAGAGAAAGAAGAGGAAGAAAGAAGGGAACAAAATTTTTCTGCATATTCATAGCATTCCCCAGCAATACCACAAATAATATTAGAAGATTTTTTTTTTGTTTGCGATTCTCATTGCAAGCTATAAGAATGTTAGCTACCAAATAATACTTCTTATTGATTATGCTCTTTGCCTTGAGCTTTAAAAAATATCTATTGTTTTAAAATACCTACTGACATGCTTTTTAAAATATCTACTGTCCTTAAGTCCTTCATAACTGATGTTTGAGATTTGCGTCAATTAGTGTCATGCTTTCAACAACATTGTGCACGAGCTAAAAAGAGGAAAGACTCGTGTCACATTTACATACAATGAAAATTCCATCTTTCCTCACTAGCCATTCTTTCTAGTATGTCTGCGTCCATTCATACATGTAAAGGGAGCAATTTACATGTATGAACGTCATTTTTTATCGCTGAGATGGATAATTTCAGAATCTTATGATGATTCAACTCTGTAATATTATAATACAAATATTCTATGGTCAGATATGTGAAGATAGTAACTCGTTCTTAAAGTTCTACAAATCTTCAATTATTCTCTTTGTTTAAGTAGAGAAGTGAAGGATATTACAATTATACTTAAATTTTTAATGTTTAAACTTTTCAAATTATGCTGAACCATTATATGAAAATTGGACTTTCCTTTCTTTCTTCCTTTCCTTCTTTCTTTTAGTTTTCATTGAAAGAGTACTTATTTATGGTCAGGCAATATGGTTAGCACTGACGAAACAAAGATTCAGACGGTATAGTCTTTGACACCTCTCCTGGAGTTAACAGTCTAGTCGAAAACACAGAAAAAAAAAAAAAGACACAGTAAATACTGTAGAAGGTAATAGGTACTGTGAAAGAAGTAGGTACTGAATACCATGGACATATTCATAATTTACAATGTCTCATAGGTGTCAGACTCTGTCTAGCTGCTGAGTTACAAATTATAGTCACTGAAGTCAAGAAACTTACATTGTGGAAGAGGAGGATTCATTTGAATGGTAGAGAATTGCCCAGAATTTTATGAAAGCAAAGAAGAACCTAGGAAGTGATGGGACAAGGTACAGTTTCCTGGAAGAAGATAAAACAGAAACGAGACTTAGGTGGTGGG
>NW_011888843.1:7132424-7161382 GCF_000151845.1 Pteropus vampyrus | reverse complement strand
TAAAATATTAAAAGTGAACCCTGGTCACATTTATTAATGATCTTTTTTTTATGATTATGAGTCTATTTTGAGGAAAGTTGTCATTAGAAAAAATGTTTAATAGCATGTAGTTGTCATGTATCATTTTGCAAAAGTGATTATTAGGAAGAACTGTAAATGCTACCAATTACTGAAATGTCTAATTAAGGGTGGTTATTTTAACTATTAAAATGAGTGCATCATCATTAAAAAAAAAAAGATTGAGAATTACTGCTGTCAACTAAGGAAACACCTGCTTTGCCAAATCAGAGTAGTGGGGAAGAAATCAAATAAGGTAAATAATGTGTATGAGGCTATAATCACATTGTAAGAGGATTGTGTAAGAGGAAAGAGATAGTGAAGTCCTAAGAAAGCAGCGAGAAAGAGATTTTTGTTTTGTTTGTTTATTGTTTGCAATCTTAAAAGGTACCTATGCCAGGGGAGGCAGTTTATTCTTGCAGTAGGCAGCCTACAGGTTTCCATACTCCTTCCAACAGCTGGGTGGCCTCTGAAAGCCTTCTGGTCACCTTTATAATGGAATGGCTGTGCCAGCTATGTATTTATAATTGCTTACCTTGGGATTTCTATGCCCTTTTCCTGTTTTCTAAGCTATCGACTTGCCTCTCCACTTTCTGAATATATCTCCAGGCAGCACATTCTAAGACTTGTATTCCAACTTGTCAGCTTGTCCTCTTCATAACTCTTTGGCCTTGGGCAAGTTATTTGAATTCCTCTAGCATCCATTTCCTTGTCTGTACACAAGTTTATTGTGCAAGTTAAATCAGGTGATACATCTAAAGAGTTCAGCAGGGTGCTAGACAGACCGCAAGCCCCAGAAAAATGGGTAAGCCAGCCACATGGCACTGCAGTTCTACTCATTATTGGTAATTTATTTTGTTTACTTATTTATCTTTTCTTTCATCCAGATTTATCCTTAAAATAAAAACATTTTTATAGCCTTTCACAGGTATGGTCAATGTGAACCACAAAATAATAAGAAAAGTAATGTACCTGTGTAAGTTAATTACTTGGCAATTTGTACATAATTTATTTCATTGCATCATTTATTTCACTTACCTCCAACAGTTTGGCTATTTTATAAAGAAATAAATTAATTCCCAAACCCCCCACCCCATACACACTCTCGCAGTTGGCGTTTAGAAGCATTACTTACAACAGCGGATCCTACGGTTTTTGTCGATTCTCTACTGCTGCTTAGAAAAGTTAGAGGAAGGAGATGGTGCCTGGTACAGAGTGATGGTTGAGTGAGACAATCTCTTTGGATGTGCACCCTTGGACCAAAACTGCTTTGTATACTGCATGAGTGATATGAATATAGGTTATTGTTATTGCTATGTTATTATGAAGTATTAACTTTCCCTTGAAAGGGAAATGCTGGAAATAGGACATCTTCTGTACATGGCATATTGTTCTTTCTGTACTTTTGAAATGCTTGCTTGCTTACATTAGGAAAATAGCATTTAAAACTTTCATCTCTTATAAATAATGCTGCAATGAACATGTAAATGCATATGTCTTTTCAAATTAGTGTTTCGAGTTTCTTTGGATAAATACCCAGAAGTGGAATTACTGGGTCTTTCTTTGTCTCATGTTACAGCTTTTGTTTTAAAGTTTATTTTGTCTGGTATAAATATTGCTATCCTGGCTTTTTGTTTTTAATGTCCGTTTTCACGAAATGTCTTTTTCCATCTCTTTACTTTCAGTCTGTGTGTGTCTTTTAATCTGAAGTGAGTCTCCTATAGGCAGCATATGTAAGGGTCTTGTTTTCTTATCCATTCAGCCACCCTATATCTTTTGATTGGAACATTTAATCCATTTACGTTTAAAGTAGTTGTTGATAGATATGTAGTTATTGCCATTTTATGGAAACAACCTCAGTTTCTATCAACAGATAAATAGATAAAGAAGAAGTGGTGTGTGTGTGTGTGTGTGTGTGTGTGTGTATGTGTGTATATATATATACACACATATATATGTATATATATAGTGGAATATGATATATATATAATGGAATATTATATATATAGTGGAATGTTATATATATATAGTGGAATATTACTCAGCCATGTATAGTGGAATATTCTATATATGTATATATATGTGTATATATATACATATATATATGTAGTGGAATATTATATATATATACACATATATATATATATATATGTAGTGGAATATTACTCAGCCATAAAAAATAAAATCTTGCCATCTGCAACAACATGGATAGACTTACAGTGTATTTAACTAAGTGAAATAAGTCAGACTGAGAAAGACAAACACCATATGGTCTCACTTATATGTGGAATCTAAAAAACAAAGTAAATGAAAAACAAAACAGAAAGAAACTCATTGATAAGAGAACACTTTGATAGTTGCCACAAAGGAGAGGGGGGTTAAAGGGCTGGGTGAAAAAGGACAAGGGATTAAGAAGTACAAATTGGTAGTGACAAAACTGTCACAGAGATGCAAAATAAAGCATATTATTACTGTCAATAATACTGTAATAACTATGTATGGTGTCAGATGGGTACTGGATTTATTGGGGCAATCATTTTGTAAGTTATAGAAATGTCTAATCACTATGTTCTATACCTGAAGCTAATATAATATTATATTTCAACTGTAATTGAAAAATAAATTTTTAAAAAAGAATATGTATCCAAATGTATATAAAAATGGACAATTTAAATATCCCTACATTATTATCTCAGTAAAGTATTCTAGGAATATAAATTCTACATATTTTCACTGCCTATTAATGAAATATTTTTCTCAATTATATTAAAGAAGGGTTACAAGAAATTGACAGCATAAAATACAAAACCTAGAGGTGGGTTTTTGTATCCAGGAATAGTTTCTTGATGGCATCATGCTATGGTTGGTTTATGAGAGTCCCTAGGATTCTTCCCTGTGTGACTGCGATGTAATCCCTACAACTGCAGATCACGTTAATTGACAAGTGGGTGGCTTCTCCTTCGAGCACTTTGGCATTTGACCCTCTTTAGAGCTAAGGAGAGCCCAAATAAAGTGGGCCGACGATATGTACTGCATGGGATCATCACTCAGCAGTTTTATTGCTCGAATGCCTGGTCTGACCGCAGATCTCCGCCTTATTAATATTCAATTTGAATTCCTGGGAGGAAAAGTTGATAATAGCAGATGCCCCTGTTCTATCACAGCCATCAGAATTTCATCAGCTAAATGACTCTGTGAGAAAGTAGTAACCTAGATGTCAGTGGGCAATGATCATGCAAAAATGTTGCATGAGAGGATGCTGAATATTACACGGAAAGCAAATAACAGTGTCACCACAATCTGTTCTTTGTTCAAAGCCCTGCATTAAATCAAAAACAGTTAACCCGTGGAGACCTCGGTCCATTAATAGTGACTGTGTTTTGAAAGGCCATTTCATGAGAAATTTGGGTATTACGATCTATCTGTAGTTTATTTGTGTCTCTATACAAGTGAAACCATCACTGAGTAATAAAGAATGATAACTGGTAGTGTCATCAGTCTATTGAAAAAAGTATGAGATGATAATTGATCTGTCAGCTAAGTAATTCTATTCAATATGACCTCCATATACAAAAATCAATATGAATAATCAAGGAATCACCTAAAACCTTGCCTATTCTCTCCCAGTGATATTTTCCTTAAGTAAGAGAAGGACAGCATGAAAGCACCATTTTACATTTTCTTTGAATAATTACCACCATTTCTGCCTTTCCTTGATGTGTACAATGTGCTTTTCTTTCAACTTGAAGCCTTTCCTTTCAATTCCGCATTGCACCTGTCCGATTGGATCACCCAGATTGTTTTAAGTGACTCTACACTGATACATTTATTCAGAACCCTGAATACTGGTTCAGTTTTTTCAGATCCTAAAATACGGCTTTTCTAGAATAATATTTTCTCCTAGCCCCCTCATCCAGCATCTGGGAACCAATCCCACTTTTATTCAGAACTTCCTGTTCAGTATGGTGAGTAAGGGAAAGAATACTGTGGCTGTTCACCCCAGACCTAGTGTTGCTGAGCAGAAGCATACTCTGCTCCATTCTGGGATAAATGCATTTAGGATTCTGAATAAGGCCACCCCCAAACCAAACTGCAATGTAAGTTTTCTAGTTACCTTATCACTTAGCCAGATATTAAAGTTAAATGAATGGATGAGTCAATGAAGAATGAAGGTGATAGATACAGGAATAAATTATTAAGGTCAGTAGAGAAATTTCGTTTTGCTTAAAAGAGGATAAATTTCCTGTGCCTATCACCTTAATCTTCGGAAAGTTCTTTCTTTATTTCTAACTAAAGTTTCATTCTCTTTCTCTGAACCAAGACTGCCAGGCATCATTGCTCCATGACTTGCTGCTTTGAGCCTAATGGCCCTCTGTCCATCTGGTTTTTGGCTCTATCCTGACCTCTAGCGACTACTGCAGGGACCACTCTATTTGAAGCCCTTATCATTTATGTGCTGTATGGAATATGTCAGATATGAGAGGAAATGTGACAGAGAAAATGTCAGAATGGAAAGGGACTTAAAATATCTTATTTTTGTAAATTTAACAAAAATATATGACCTTTTGATTATTTCGTGCATGTAAGGAGACTTGAAATTTATGTTTCATTGGCTTTGTGGCAAATCTTGTTAGAGATGACATTTAACATATACCTATATAATTTGTCTGTATATGAAAATATAAAATATGACTCAATTATTTACAATATAACCTGAATGTCACTAGGTAATGCACAGAAATCATAATGTCCAGTTGAGAAAGACAAGATCCTCTAAGGTTCTTTATAAGCAATTATATCTGGATTAGTGTTTGTAAATACATTGACATAAGAGGTAGGGAAAAAACAGTAAGATACTTGAACACCAGTGAAATAAAAGCTATATACACTACACACACACAGCCATGCAGAGAACGACATGGGGTTGGTTTTAACTCCTAATAGTATGACCTGCTTTCAGAACTTGATGAGAGAAATACCAGCCAACCATAATTTGACCTCTCTAATCCCCCAATTCAGCATTATACCTAGGAAGGTCCACTCTAATTTGGACAATGAATCAGAAATAATATATGATTCTCCCTTAGGCTCTATCCCTGGTAAATAATTATTCAGATTATACCCTAAACAGAGCAGACTCCTGATAAACATTTGCTGATTTTAAGTGGATTAGTACTTTATTCAGGTGCTATCATCTATTTTTTGATGTGCAGCCAATGTGTCACTGTTTAGGAATCTGCCTCTTGGGATCTCAATTTGCCCAGAGCTTGTGCATAAACTTGATCCCTATCACTAAGCTCTCATAAGTTCTGGCCTTGCTCTTTTCCATATCTTCCAACTGAACAGCAGTGTTTCAAGTTGTGTGAAGTCAATAGTGGTGGTTATTAACATTATATAAAATATAAAGCACATCTGAGCCAAGAATAAAATGTAAAGCACATATGAACCAAGACTTGATTCTTTTTCATAACATTAGGTAGATTAAAAGCTGTTGGACGTAATAATCGAATTATTGTGTCTGCCAAAATAAAGTTACATTTTGTGTTAACTTAAATCATTCCTTTAGTAAATGTAAAGGCTCTGAATTTCTACAGGTAGTTCACTTGTTCAAATGATTTGATTCAGATTAAAATTTAGTTTCTAAAAGCTCTAGTTATTATTTTAATTTATCAAATACGTATGATCCTTTAACTTTTTCTTTATATATATTTATCATTATTATTTATGCCTACAGCACCTGGTCTTCCTAGGTGGTCTCCCATCCAAGTACTAACCAGGCTCGACCCTGCTTAGCTTCTGAGATCAGACGTAGGGCTTATTCAGAGTGACATGGCCATAGACCATGGATCATAGCTCCACTGGGATGTGAACCCAGGACCTTCTGCGTATAAAGCAGGTGTGCTAACTGCTACATTATGGAACCACATCCAAATTTTTTCTTTATATTTTTGATTTGCATCTTTTCCTAACTCATCAAGTAGGCTTTGTTGAATGCATTCTTCAAAGTGTTTATTTGTGTTATTTACCAAATTCTCCCCCCACCCCACCTCCAGTCACAAGAAAATAATGTGATCTATTTCAGAAAGGACAGCATGCTGTAGGAAAACAGATCCAGGTCAAGAATTTCACTTTTTAGTCACTAATCTTTGAAATTGGGAGAAATCCTTTTGTGAAACAAGTTGAGACTTAGTGAGTGTGGTATCTTTCCTTTCTTTGGGGAATGAGAGTGTTTTTTGGTTAGAACAATATAACGATTTTAGAAGAATCTGATGAATGTTAGGTTTAAGATCAATGCTGTGTTTTGTAACCTAGGTTTTCTTCCATTAAATAATAACCAAGTGTTCTTAAAGTGATTTCTCATTGGAGGCATAATTAAGATTGTTGTCAATCCCCTGGTCATTTGACTCAGAAACACCCTTCACTGTTATTTATAAAATAGGTACAATACAGTAATTTCTCATTGATTCTATTCAATTTACCAAATACATATAAAAACTATTATGAGTGAGGCATTGTGTTAGTAATTATATAAAAATAGAACAGATAAAGATTTTATCCTCAAGAAACTGACAGTTCAATGAAGAAAATTAAACAAGTATCCCATTAAATATGATACAAAATTCAATAAGAGAAATATCCAAAATGTGTTATAAACAAAGTGTGAAGAGTTACCACCAACTGAGATGGGGCTCAAATGTGTGTGGGGGGTGGGGTGAGTGGTCAGTAGACAGACGTGCATCTCTTCAGCTTGCAAGTGACTAAAAGCATATGAAAAAACAGGGGAATGAGAACAAAGCTAAGAGACTCTGCCGGATTTTAACACTAATTTTGCCATGAGTTCACTCTATGTCACTCTGGACAAGCATATTATTCTTATTTATCTTTTCCCTAAAATTAAGACATTTGACTTAATTTTAATGATTCTAATGTGCTCTGTGTGTAACGTGGGAACAGATATCAGAGTAGCAAACAGGAGATTTGGCGACCACTTATCCTTAAGTGGTCACTAAATTAGCCTGTGTCACTTAACCTGCTGAGAACTTGATGCCTCATTTTATAATGAGGTTGTGGGATCAGAAGACCTCAACGCTTCTATATCTCTGGAATTGTATTATTAAACACAAACCAAGTACCACTTTCTATCATCATATACTTACCAGATTTAAAGAAATGTTTCTTTTTTATTTTTTTGATTGTGGATTCTTTCAGTGAGTACAACTGATTTTTATACACAGCGGTTGGACAGTAAGTACATATTTAATCACTAGGGTCAAGAAATATGGCAAGTTGCTAACTGGTGAGAAGTTTAGACACAGTGCTTTGCAAGAGGCCATATATTCAGAGGGATGTAAATACAAAGATAACTAAGAATGCTGGGTAAAATATAATCCATATCAAACTAGTGGTACAGAAAATAATGTTATTCATTAATTAAACGAGCATTCTCTGTGCAGGGTGACCTCCCAGACATTGAAGACAATCTTGACAACTCAGATATGACCCCTTATCTGCATAGAACTGAATGAATTGCATAGTCACTCAAGCATATATTGGAGGCTGTGAGAAGTGCTATGAAAAATGTAATATGGTATGATGAGCATAAAAAAGCAGGGTACCCTCTGTGATGGGATGGAAAAGCATTTATGAGAATGTGATGGCTGAGCTAAGATCTAAAAGGTGAAGAGAGTGAAACTGGGAAAGAGATGATTTTTTCAGTTCTGATGAGTTAGATGGGAGCATAGAAAACTGGACCCAGATTGAATAGCTTGTGTCGCAGGTAGAGATGGGGCTGTAGCTTAGAGAGATAATTTGGCATTTTACTCCATGTGAGATGGAAAGCCTCTCAAAGGATTTTGAGCAAGTGATAATGTAAGTTCACTTATGTTTTGAAAATATCGTGTTGGCTGCTATGTGGGCATAGACCATAGCAGTCAAAGATGGAAGTAGGGAAGCCTAGTGGGAGGCTCTTGTGTTAGTCCAGGCAAGAGATGATGACTTGCCTTTGGACATGGCAGGACTATGAACATTTTAGTAAAAGAAGTTTTTGGTGTGCAAACTGATGTCACAGGGTCAGGTCACACAGAGGAAGTGAGATTCAAACCAGATCACAAAAACTAGAATTCTGAGTGAGAGAGATGATGACCTGCTCCGGCAGGACAGGCAGAGCCTGTGGACAGTCATGTGGACACCATGTTTGGAGGGACATTGAGTAGCTTTACCTGGAGCCTTGAGTTTTCTTTTGAGAGGAGGAAAAAGCATGAGCATTACATGAAGGGCCTTTGAAAATGAGAGAATATTTCTCAGATAATAAATAATGAGACCTTTGTTGAATCGATGGGAAAGGTCCATGGAGAGGCCATTGTTAAATGAAAGCCATTCTTGGTCTTTCTTTCTTTTACCGAATAACAAGAAATTTGCTTGAGGATCTAACACTGCAATGCAGGTAATTTATAGTATTTCATTTTCTTCATTTTCCCTGCATGTCATGTCTCCCTAAGGTTATAACTTGGGAAGTAAATCAAGATTTCAGTTGAAACTGTTAGCAAAGCACTCAGAGGTTCATACTGATTCTCATTATTATTTTTCCACCTGAGCTCAACTTCTAAGGCTCTTTAAGATGCAAGTCTTTGCTTTTTTCTTAGATGAGTGAGATAAGTTTCCTTTCCTAAAGACAAATATTTCCATTCAAATAGATACGGTGAATCAGAATATAGAGTTGTTGTGGTTCTGGAGTTTGCATAAGAAATGTAATGCATTTCTCCATTCCTGTCTTGTGACTATTTCTCTTCTTCAGAAAAACTTATTTATCTTTAAAATTTTGCTCTATTTAAATTGCGACAGAATATAATGCCATAGACATAATACGAAACACTTAATATTAAACCTAGAAAAGTGCTCCTATTTCCCCTGCCTACATACAATTTTTTGTAAACCTTTTTCAAGGTATTCACAGCCAGCTTACACAGGCAATAACTGAGTTGCCACATAACCCTTTCTATTCCAAATACCGACGCTACTCTTATTTATAAAGCAGTGAATAAAAACTCTATATGTCAATAATCCTATACTTCAATAAATCTCATTGTCTCTATTTAAACATAGATCTAATAAGACCACTTTTTACCACCTTCACTGTTATTAGCTCAAGCCACATGATCCCACAGGTGAGTTATTGACATGTAAATGGCCTCCTAACTGCTCTTGATGCTTCACCCTTGCTCCCTGTAGTATGATGAATAGTGTCTCCCCAAATTCATGCCCATCCAGGACCTCGGAAGATGACCTTATTGGGAATAAGGTCTCTGTACACATAATTAGGGTAAGGATCATGATATGACCTTACTGGATTAGGCTGAGTCCTAAATCCAATGAACGTGTCTTTACAAGAGATAGAAAAGGAGAAGACACAGAGACATGGAGAAGAAGGAGGTGTGAAGATGGAGGTGATAATGAGAGTGATACATTTATAAGCCAAAGACCCACAAGAAGCTAGGAGAGATGTATGGCATGAATTCTCTCTCAGTCTCCAAAAGGAACCAACCCTGCCAACAGCTTCATTTTGGATTTCCAATAAATTTCTGTTTTAAGCCATCCAGTTTATGATAATTAGTTATGGCTGCCCTAGGAAATTAACATACTCCCTTGTAGTCTAATCTTATTTCCTTTTACTCTCACCTTGAGCTCTCTGCTTCAGCCACAGTGTCCTTTTTGCAACCAAGGCACACTCCTGTCTCAGCCTTTACTTTGGCTATTCCTGCTTAGGAATAGTCTCACTTCATATATGTGTACGGATCATCTGGGCACTTCCTTACTGCTTTGCTCAAAGATTACTTCTTTGAGTTATTCCCTGATCATCTATTTAAAGTTACACATTCCCCCGCCCCTCACCGCCCGCCAACACACACACTTATCTGTCTTCCCTTCTCTATTATTCTCCCTAGCATTTATCACTCTTCAGCAAATGGTCTACGCCTTTATTTGCACATTGTATGGCTCCTCTCTCTAGTCCGTAGGCCGTGTGGGTGGGGATTTTTACTGTTTCACTCACACCCACCCATATCACCTACGACACTGTGTGTCACAGCACATCCAGGCATAGATGAGTCAATATTTAAACTAAAGAAAGTTATTTTACTTTACACTTATTTTTAAAGTTAGTTAGTTTATCCATCTATCAAATATTTATTGAGTTTCTAAGCTCAATGCTTTGATGAATATTATGATGTATAAAACTTCAGCCTTGTCATCAGGGAACTTAAAACTTACAAGAGTAAACAACATATACAAAAAAAAAAAAAGTAAGTGAGCGTACTGGAAAGGCTCTGAAGTCAGATTGCCATGGTTCACATTCTGTGTCTGCCATTATTTTTGGTGTTTAAAATGCTTTAATAAATTTATATTTTTACAGATGATGTTTTTTGAAAAGTGGCAGACCAGTGAGTGACAGGCTCCTTTCCTAAATCCGAAGTGCTATAGAGCTCAGGAAGGATGAGATCATATTAAGCCAAGGTGTTCAAAAAAGACTTTCTGGGGGAGGTGGTATTTGAGTAGAGCTCTGAAGGGATGCATGATTTTGGCAGGTGGGGATTATCAGAATGTGCTCCAAGGACAGCAAATAATACCACTAATCTGCCAAATGTTTGGTGTGTTTTCTTTTTTAGAGGGAGAGAGCCTGGAAAGGTGGGTGACTGTAATATTCTGCATATCGTACTATTCTTATTCAATTCCTCTAATTCTGTTTGAGAGAGAGAAAAATGAGTAGGAAGAGTCATTCAAATATATTTGAAAAACTTTAATGACTCAGGCTTTTTCCCTTCAATCCCTAGGCATCATTCATTTCTTCCCCTTGAGTCCCAACCATTTTAGTACTAAAGCCTTATACTCAGTTGAGGACTTCCGCAAGAGTCTGGTCATAGTAGAAATTGGCAGATTAGATGAATGAGAGGTATTGATCCAGCCTGTTTTTTTTTTTTTCTTCTTGATTTGCCTGAATGGAAGAAATATTGGAAGCAGAAAATTTTGTTCTTGATTCTGTTTGTGGCATTTCTCACTGCTCCTCAAGCCGTCCCTCATTGCCAGCCCTGACGTCTGCAACACTGCATTTTCTCACTTGCACATTCTTCGTCAGTCAACCATGCTCTGTCTTGCGTATAGTGGGCACTCATGAATCAGTAGTTAACTTGGTTTTCATTTAATTTGGCTTGTTTACTGATTCTTTTCTCTTCCTCTTAGCTTTCCCTAGAAGTCAGTTCTTGACCCTGTGCTTATGGTCTTCCCATTCCCTCATCAGGGTCACAGAGCTGAGCACATACCAGACACCCAATTAAAGCTCATCGAACTGAACTCAATTCCAATGGAATAAATGCTGTTTCACTACTCCAACTCTCATATCTATGTGGGTACATTTTAAATCTCTGTCTCTGACCAGATGCTGTCTTTCAAGCTCATATGTCCTGAGTATAAAATCAGGAGACAGGAATCAAGGTCCTAGCTATGCGCCCTGCTGAGTGTATGTATTTAGAGCAAAACCTGTAATTCTGTTACTCACTTTTCTCACCTGCAAAATGGGGAGTGATGATAATCATTCCATATCTCATTTAAAATAAGCTAAGATGGGCGAGCGCTTTGTGAACAATGTGCTCTCGTATGTCACTGTTATGGCAATAGAACATCTCCCCTTGAATATGCTCCATCATGCCTCAATGCTAAAACGCTTTACAATCCTATTCCTCTTTGAAATTATTCTTTGTCTATTAATGGCACTACCACTCTCAGGTTTAAAGTTGGTTTCTTTTTTTTTTTTTTTTCAGTGTCCCCTTTCTTTATTTTTTCTAATTAGTTACTCTTTGGGCTTATTGTCTTCCTTCGAAATACATTTCGAATTTGTCCACTCCAGGGTAGAAGTTTGTCCTAAATTCTTACCTTTGTCTTCTAACTGTTATCTACTGCCCGTGGTATCTCATAACCCCAATTTACTTCAAATATCACCAGCCAGATTTATTTTCAAAAGAGATTGCTTGTGTCATCTCACTTTCCGAACAGAAATTCTCCAGTTGTTCTCTATTGTACTTATTTTATTCATGCTCATTCATTTGTTCTTCCAATTAACTAACATCCTTTAAATGCCCCTTTTATGCCCAGACTGTGTGCAGGATGCTAAGGATGAATAAGACCCACAAGTTCATGAAGATTCTCAAATCCTCAGCAAGATAAAGACCCTTAAGTTCTGCATATATCCTGTCTCTTCGATCTTAATTTTTGTTCTCCTCCAGTATAATGCCCACGCCCAGACTCACTCCAGGCAGTGTAGATTCTTCACCCCTGCATGACTCCTAACACATTACGTTCAATCTGACTTCAAGACAAATTGTTCAGGCTGCTCCCCAGCCCAGAATATCCTTCGTTTGTTAAGCAAACATTTATCGATCACTTTTGTTAAAGGCGCTATCCTTTCTACATATCTTTCAGGGTCAAATGTAAAACGTACTTTGTCTCAGTTGAGATTAAGTCTAAAATCCTAATGCCTTCATCTGTACCCAACGACTTTGCTTGCTTGTGTGCTTGTCTTGCCTATACACAAAGAGATTATAAACTAAAGAGGTCGAGTAATTTTTAACTTTTTATATATCATTTTCCCTCTCCTCTCCCTATCCCTACTCAACCTTACAATGAGCTGCTGCAGGAAACCTTTTGTAGATACTTTTTAATGAAATGAAGCATTAGATGAGATGTTGGCCCATACCCCACTGCTCACTGTGACAAGGGAACCTACTAATGTTTGTTCTACGGAAGATTAGTTCTGCCAGAAAGTGGTGTTAGGCACATACAAAAAAGAGCTTTCATATTTAAATATGTTTGAGAGATAATAGGTTAAATAAAGTTAAACCACTTTATTTACAGCAGGACTTCTAAGATACTTTAATATCCTAATAAACATTGAGTTCTATCGGGAACTGTCATTTCCCAAACGTATGTAACTACAAGGCACAAATATGTTTGTCGCGGCACATTTTTAGAATTAGAATCAGTGTCCAATGGTGCTCAACAACCACACCTCCAGAATTGCCAGTTTTAGACCTCAGTGAACCTCAGAATTCCTGAAGTTCAGTTCCGGATTTGTAATACCTGTGTGAAGTACCACGTGGCTTTATTCCATCTCACCATTTTGTCGTCTTCATGGTAGACCCTCCAGGGATTATTGCAAGCGGCAAAAAAAAAAACAAAAAAAAAAACAAATATAGAGCAATATCAGCAAACGCAGAACATTATAAACAGAGTCATTATCGATGAGTAAAAGGGCAGTAATGACCCTATAATTTTAGTCTATAGATGTTGCTTAGCAGGTTGAGTAGAAGTTAGCAGGTGTATGCAGAGAGCTCCAGATTAGAATTCAGGAGTCCTGGATTCCCTTCCTGGCTTTGCCCTCAACCACCCCATGATTTGAGCAGGAAATTTAATGTGTTTGGGTCTTTTTTTCCCCCCATCTATAAAATGAAGGGGTTAGATTGACTAAGTGCTAAAATCCCTCCCAGGTTTATGTACCTATGTTTCTGTAATTCGGGTTCTTTACATTTTAAGTGTGCTTTACCTCTGCATACAAATCCATGAACTACTCCTAAAGACATAGACACAGTACAGGAAATATTAAAACTCTATGACAAGGGATGTGTCAGTCACTGGCTTGTGTTTTATGGCCTCTCTGGTAGATTGTGTGCTGTTTTGCCAGATATAATAAACAGAGTTTGTTAGTTTTGAATATCATTTCAGTTACTCATTCTGAAGTGAAAAAGCAATGGATTTTTAAGGTGAATCACAGAGGTAAATCATCGCTAATACATTATAGTGTGACTTTCTGAATGGCTTCTTTGAATAGTTGTTACTGGTTCAGTTTTTTTTTTTTCTTTAATTGTTCCAAATGGCAAGAATGTAGGCATTTGACCACAAACAACAAGGAACTTTTGAAGTTCCAATTATCCATTTTACTTAATATGTGAATGAACACGAATTTGAATTCTAGACTCAGAAAGGTGTGAAGACTTTATTCAATTACAAAAGTTTTTCTCATCCTGGAAACAAACATTTTTTTTTTTTTTTTTTATCTTGTACTTTTAACATATCGCCTAAAGGAAATGAAACACTGAACTACTTTCTTCATTTCCTCTCTGAAATGTTTGCTCTAATACTCCCCTAGCAGGTTTTCACATGGGTAAATAAACTGGAAGGGCAAATAACTCCACACACAACCAAGATTTACCCAGTGGCTCACGCCCATGGTATGGTGGGCAGGACTGATTTTTCAGGAGTTCTAATTAAATGGTTAGAGGTCATAGTACAGTTCTCTGGTGAGAGAATGATTGTGAGGGCATTTAATTGCTATAGTTATTTAGCTCCTTGCATTTTTTTTTTTTTTTTTTTTGAGTAAACTACCATGTACATAGTGGCTGATTAATGGTCTTTAAGATACAACTAAAAATAACACAGGTAGGAACTGTTTGTGTCAAGGTGTTCACAATCACTTGATGTTTGTATTTTGGATAATGACCCTCAAAACTATGAAGTCAATGAATGTTGTTTATTTTCCATTTTTATCTTATTTAATGCACACTCATTTTATTCTATCTGGTCAGTCTTCGAACAGCTGAAATCAGACCTTGGTTCTTTTGCCTGTTTCCCACAAGTCACACCAGGGCACACAAGATAACCACAAGTACTACCTTCTGCAGATGGAGTGCTGCTGCTATTGCATGATTGAGTTTTGCCTATCGTGTGGACACAAGGAGCTCAGCCTTAGCTCCAGTAAAACAATCAGATGGTAAAAGAACACTTTTGCTCTGTAAAAATAACCTAGAATTATTTCAGGGAATGTCTGTGTGGGGGGAACCTCTCGTCTCCTATAGTCTTACCACCAAACCACCCACCCAAGGTAATCTCATGTTAACAATCTAATCTAATCTTCTTGTTTTTCCCATGGCTTATATAAGAATATTCAAATATATAAAAGCACACAGACATACGTAGATGAGGTTGCCATTGTTTTACTGGAATTTGTTTATATTATATGTACTTTTCCATATCTTGCTTTTCTCACTAATAAAGCCTCTTTGAAATTCCTCCAAATCAACTTATATTTTTAAGTGTTTGTGGAATGTGAATGCACCATATTTTTCAAATTTTCTTTAATAATTTACCTATTCATCGACTGATAGGGTTTTTCTTTGTGTGTAGTTTATACACATATGTATACATATATTCTTACACACTGGTGTTTATATTTCTAGGATAAAGACTTAATTTTAATAAGTTGGCAGATTATGTTCCCAAAAGGCTATAAACACACACATTTCTGTCAGCGGCAAATGAGAGTATTCTTTATTTCACAACCTTTCCAACCTTTCTTTTTTATTTTAGACAGTCCATTGTCTATCAAACACCATCTTTTTACATTACAGGATCTTTTCTTATATTTCTTCATCAGTTGGATTTGATCTTTTGTAAATAAACTCTCTCTATTTTTTGTCCAATTTTGTTGTTTTTATTTTTCCTTGTTAATTTTTGAAAGCTCTTTGTCTATTTTCTGCAATAGTGGTATTTATTCAAAAATCTGTTATTTGTTTAATGACTTTGTTAATAGTATATTTTGTCATACAAAAATTGAACGTTTATATGATATTTTCTTTCGTTTATAGTTTTGGGTTTTCTGGTTGTGGTTAAGAAGGCCTTCCTTTCTCTTACATTGTACAGGTATTTACTGAGCTATTCTTTCAAGATTTTGTGGTTTTATACATCACAAATAAGTTTCTAATACATGTGGCATTTATTTTAGTATATAATGTATGTCAGGGTTCCAATTTAATTTCCTTCCAGTTAAATAACTCATTGAGCCAACACTATTTATTAAATAAACTACCTTTCCCTACTGCGCTAGATTCAGATCTCTTTCGTCGGTCTATTTCTCCATTCTTATACCAATACTCTGCCGTAATGGCAGCTTTATAGCACTTTCTACTATCTGGTAAGGTTTATTTATTCCTGAGCATTCTTTTTCAAAATTTTCTCCAGCACTTATTATTCCACATAAATATTAGCATTATTTCATCCAACTCAAATAATCTTATTAGAATTCTAATTATATTAAATTTATATATCAATTTTGAGAGCAAAGACACTATGGTTTCCCTCATTTAGGTTCTTCCCCTTTCTTGTTAAATTGAAGGATTGTCAGCAGTGGCTAGACATGAGCAGATGTATATTTTGACGTTTCAGTGCAGCATTGAATGGGGAGAACGGATTAGATTGCAGTAAGACAGATGAGGAAGGCCATTGTGTGGTTATTACCATCATCTAGAAAATGCTGAGTCCGGGCAGGCTAAGGCAGTGACCGTCAGATTGGTGAAGGGGGGATTGAAAAGGAAGTTATTTTGTAAGTACAGTCAACATTAGTTCTTAATGAAACAGATTCAGAAGTTGAAGGACACATAAGAGTATCTAATGACTCAGGATTTTAGCTGGATTGTGACTGGATTTATGTGTGTGCCATTCATGAAGAGAAGTCAGAGTAAAATAAACGTTTGCAAAAGGAGAGAGAGAATGAGCTCGATATTGGACACATTTCATTTTGAAGTGCCTAATAATAAGTGTAAATTTGGAGCTGAGGTGAGAGATCTGAGTTAGAAGCAAAAAGGGAGTATCATAGGGGTGGAGCTGATAGTCTAGGGTGTGTGTGTGTGTGTGTGTGTGTGTGTGTGTGTGTGTGAGAGAGAGAGAGAGAGAGAGAGAGACAGAGAGAGAGAGAGAGAGAGAGAGAGACAGAGAGACAAAGAGACAGAGAGAGACGAGACAGAGAGAGACAGAGTATGGAGTGAAATGCCCAAAAAAACCATGCAAAATAAGAAAAAAAAAGTTCATTAAAGGAACTCTTCCACTCTTTCTTCAAAACATCACACTTGACTTCATGCTTGGTAAAGTGACAAAGGATATTTCTACGTTAAAGAAATCAGGTCAAAGAGGTATCTTGCTCAGTTTTCTTAAAATAGTTAGAAGGGAGAACTAAAACCCAAATAGCATCGAACATTGCGATCCAAAAACTGCTGGCAAGAATAAATATTTGTTTTATTTATGGTGTTGGGGAAGTCTACTCGGTAGTTTAGGCGATTAAGAGAAAAAAATATATCACCTATATTACTTGGTGGAATGAAGACTTTCATATTTTCACACATTCACTAATACGCATGCAAACCCACACAAACACAGTGGTTTATTCAATAGCTCCCCTTCAAATTCTTCACGTTGCTCTTGCTTTTTGATGAGCTGCCATGTTTATTTCTAATGATGAGTTTCTTTAGGGAATGTGTCTCTTCACCTCCAGTGATAATATTATCAGCATAGTCACATAGAGGTCCTGGATGGGGACTGCTTTGTTAAATGACATTTGGCAACTGGCTGACAAGGTTTAGCCAATTGCCATGCCAGATACTTAGTAACATAATGTATCATGGGTTGAATGCCAATGGTTCTTGGACCATTTCCTTGCTGTGCTTACGTGCTAGGGACCCAGGGGGTGACTAACAAAGTGACACGTTTTATTCATCTGTGAATAGCAGCATGTGCAAATGAAGCCTGGAAATTAGCACTCTCCTTCCTCTGCTGGAGAAAAGAGAATATTTTGGTGGCTCATCCTTAATTCTGCACTGGGCTCTGGGCTTATCTGTGTTGATTGTTTCTACATTTCCATGCAACAATTTGAATCAAAATGTGAGAACTTTCATTTTAATAGTCATATGCATCCAAACTTCAAATAAATATCCAGTGTGAGGATAGGAGATATTTGGCATTGAACTAATTACATTGAATTAGGACAGTTAAAATCCTTACTTCAAACCTAATCTCCTTTGTTAATTATTGCAAAATAATACTTAAGATATTCTATTTTATACTGTTTGTTGCATATTTCATTTTAAAAGCCAGGTTTGTCATTCATTTATTTAACAAGGTTTTATTAAGTATATACTATGTACCATCACCAGGCTAGATGTTCCAAACTATATACTTTGTTACATTTGCTTTTTACTGCTTTCATTTGTTTTCTCATTTTGTCATACAACTTTTCAATTTGCTATCTGAAAGAATGATACTAGTTTCCTTTATAACTTAATTTTGTGCTCTTTTCATGCATTTCGTACTTGATTACTTTATTTACATGCAACTTCAAATCCAGTGTATTTGCAGATTTTTTTTTTTAAAGCTGTAGACCAATCGTCATGCCTGTATTTCTTTCTTTTCCTTCTCTAATAATTTTTTTAGATAATTATTTTTTTAGATAATAATTTTTTTAGATAATAATTCTAATAACTTTTGGCTAAGATCACCTTATATTTTGTTCTGAATTTAATTGAACTGGGCAGGTTTTGGCTTAGAAATTTCTTTTTTTAAAACACAAGAGAAAGTGCATGTTTTCATGAGTCAAGTAAACAGTTCAAGACTCCAAAATAGCATCTTTTTGCTGTCATTCTTTATTCCCTTATCCTGCTTTTTTTTTCATAGAACTTACTTTCACATGACATTTTTGTATCCATTTGTATATTGTCAGTCTCTTCTCACTTGATCAGAGGCTCATTGTGTTTTATTCACTGCAGCATCTCCAGAAACACCACGCACATAACAACTATCTGCTAAGTGGTTGAATGAATAAATATAAAAGGCCTATATGCTTTCTTGGGCAGTCAGTTCCTCTCTTGCATCGTGAGAAGAACTTGGCCTCAGTCCTTTCCTTGCTTCTTCCAAGGGCCTGACCTTGAAGTAGGCATTTCACCTTCTG
The DNA here is from genome assembly GCF_000151845.1 of Pteropus vampyrus. Lineage (NCBI taxonomy): Eukaryota > Metazoa > Chordata > Mammalia > Chiroptera > Pteropodidae > Pteropus > Pteropus vampyrus. The sequence continues at coordinate 7,142,511 of NW_011888843.1, read as the reverse complement.
ACTCAGGCTCAACTTGAGAGTGCGTCTGCTGATCTCCTTTTGCATGGATGGCTCCTACCCAGAGGAGACAATGATCACAGTGTCAACATAAAGTAACTCTGAAATCAAGTAAAGTCCAGAAACGACCTCTGGCAAATCCTCAAGCTCCCATTAGCTGAATGATGGAACATAGCAGTTGCACATTAGACCTTTTCCTTGAGTCTGGAATTGATGCCAAATTAACAATATTCCATTCATTACTCTTCCAGAGGACAGGCTGAATTTCTTGGCCTAATTATTGTCCTCTCAGTATCATATTGCCAAAGAGAGAGTGTCTAGGGATTTGTCTCCAAAAGCTGCTCCAGGAAATCATGTGGTCCTTTCAGTGTCCAGAAACACTTCCCGCCTCTTTTAACTGCCAAATTGTGCCTCCTGGCCTTTGGGATGCCACTAATGTATGTGGACCTTACACGGAGTCTGACCCCAGAATAACTGTGCCCAGGAATTGAATCTGACACACAGTGTACCCTGAAATCTAGCCCTTGTCTATTTCTTCATCTTCACCTCCCACCACCCTCCTGACAGAACTACTCGTAAGGTCCCACAGGGCAGCCATGCTACCTCCACTCACATCTTTTTCTTAGGCTGTCGCTCCTTCCTGAATGCTCACATCACTGCTCCTCTTTATGACCTAGCCAGTCTCTCCTTTTCCCCAACCTCCTTCCTGATGCCCCCACCACCTGTTTGAGTGCACGGTCGGCCTCAGCGCTGTCACTCACCACATCTGCCTGTTGAGTGTCTAGGCGCCTTGCAGTGGGAGAGACACTGAGAAGCATAGTGATGCTATGAGGTAACCAGAGGAAAAGGCGAAGACCCTCTGGCATTTCTACAGATGATTTCTTATGGAAAAGACACTGAAGTTAATAGACTGTGATACAGCTCTTAAGCAAGTTACTCGAAGATTTATGTGGTGCTTAATCAAAAAATAGGCCACATGTGGTACAAAGAGCAGAACATGTAGTATTTGCAGATTCCTTGGTATATATAAATCCTATTTCTTTGCAAATTGAATTTGCAGGGTTTTTTGTTTGTTTTTTGATTTTGTTTGTTTTTTTGTTTGTTTGCTTTTTTTAGAAAACAAAGAAATTGACCCTTCAGTGTTTCCAGCGAGGAAAGAAAGTTGCCTATAATCTCAGCTAGGAAGGAAGAAAGAGGTTAGCGCAGTTCTCTGCCTCAGAAAGTTTTCCTGCTCAGACATGCAAGGCCCGGCTACAGGCATAGCATCCCTCACTGCTCCCTGAGCAGCTCTACATTGCACTCCGAAGCCCAGGGAGATGACCGGCTCTGAAGCCTCCATCGTTCATACGATCAGGCCCCTCACTTCGAATGGAGAGCAGGAAGAGCCCAAGTCATCTGTGAATATTACTGGGCTCTGTATCCCGTAGGCAACAGGGGTCAGTAAACCTCAAGTGACCAGTCTCTATCCCTTGGTTTCCTGAAACCTCCATCCCCTGTGGTCGAATGAACCTATAGATTCTAGCGATGTCACCACGATGCCTTGGGCAGATTTCTACGTGGACCTCTTCACCATTGCTCTGCAACTGTCCGTTTCTGTGCCTGTTTCCTGATCTGTGAAAATCGGTGGAGTCTTATTCTTCTCTGTGTCCACGATGCCTTGACTCGCTCTAGCTCAGTCAGTTACACAAGGAAGAGCTGGTGAATGAATGAATCTGATCACGATAACATAGATCATATGTAAAAGAAGGGTACTTCGAAGCACCCTTTATTCAGATACTTTTTGGGAGAAGTGAAAGAAATTCCTAAATTTACAATAACTCCTTTAAATTGCAATAAATGTTGCAGCACTGAGGAATTTGAGCTTTGGCCTGATAAAATGAAGGAGTCAAGAAAAAATAAATGGTGGATGGTGAGAAAGGAGAAGAGAGAACTTGCAGTCGTCACAGGTCGTTTGGGGATGGGCATGGGAGCAGGTGGTGAATGAGAAAACGTTACTAGAAATGCATTGACATGAAAACTGATTTTTACAGAGTTAGAAACGAGGGCAGTGTTTTTGCAGCCCAGCAAGCCTGTGCAGTCTGTGTCCCGCCCACATTTAAATTCAGGAAGAAGTCCTCAAATGAAAACTGGAAGGATTCGGAAGGGATTTAGAAAGCAACATGAGACACCTTCCCTTTTGTTTCAGTAATTAGGGGAAAGAGACGGGCTATGGTTCGTGTACTCCAGAAGTATATTATCATTATACTGTAGTACTTCAGGGTGACTACATTCGACTTAGGTATTAACTTTAATTTGTTTGCTATTTGTCTTAATTTTCTCTTTTACCTCCTTAAAGATAGTTTAAATTGCAAACTGTATTTCCTTATTTCCTTCATGATATAATTAAAAAAACAAAGTTGCTCACAAATTTAATTATGAATCGATTATTTGGCTTTTAAGTAATTCTTCGAATATAATGGAGGCCATTCTCTCTCCCTCCTTCTTCCTCTTTCTTTTCCTTTTCTCTCAGTCTAGCTCTCACTTGCAATTATTGACTCTGGTAAAAATATGACTTAATAAAGGAATGTGTCAGACAAGGCAAACTTTTAAAAAGTCAACTTACTACAGAAGTCAATACACAAGTGAAGAAGTCCCTCCCCTACCAATTTGCTATAACGATTTACACCTTTTCAGAATTACACATTCGTGTGTAGGTTTTCTCTCGAAAATCTTCAGCCTAGTGTAGAAAGGCCTGGCAGTTTTCCTCTGGCCAGTAAGTCATATACTCTTCCTCTAAATACCTCACAAATGCCTTAATTGCCATTCCTTTCTTTAATGTGCTTCCAGGGTTTGTATTTGGGTATCTTGTAATCACTTCCGATTAAACACCCTCAAAACCATACCCAGGAGATAACACCACCTATATGTATCACTGATGTAAACCAACTAAGTAGCATATGACTTTTTGTTCCTTCATTTAACCTGTTTTTATTGGGCACCTGCTTTGTATCAGGCAATGTGCTTGGTTCTAGGGATAAAAGACTATCCTTCTAGAGTTTATGGTATAGTGTTTAGTAAATGCTCAATAAATGGAAGCTATTAGCCATAAATGATTATTATCTTATATTCAAAGCTATCTCATTCTGGTTTAACCCAGTTTTATGCCCTTATTTCTCTCTTCTCTGTTCTCCTCCCAGCGAGGATGATCTGTGTATGTTCCTTAGATGCACCTTATGCTTTCTTCTCTCTCTGCTTTGTTCACCTTGCCTTCTAACCTGGAAAGTCTTTCTCGTTACCTCCTATTCACACAAATCCTTTTAATGGTTTAAGAAGATGGCTGCTTTGAAGTCATTCTAGATTATTTTAGATAGCAATTTTTTCTTCCTCCTCCACAATTATGTGGCAATGGTCCTCACCATTGACCAAGACAAAAGTCGCCTAAGTACCTTGTTGATTATGCAATTCCCACACACTAAGTTGTGCTCCATTCTTCAAAGTGTTGAGAAAAATTTTTGGCTTTGGAAATACTCAAAGTAACACCCATGATGAAACATGATCTCTATTCTCCATGGAGAATTCCAGGTCCAGAGTCTTCAGGGGAGCTGGTCACGTCCACCAGGACTGCTCAGCAGGGTACAGCACAGACAGAATCTCAAGATTAAGATCTCATGCTAGGAGGATACAGTCAAAATCAAGTTCAGCACAGCCAGGGAGGAATCCACACAGAAAAGCATAAGAGCCCAACACTGAGAAGTCATTCCTTCGGCTGGAAAAACTGGGTAAGTGGCCCTTAAAGTGTGGTTCTCCAGACTGGCAGCATCAGCACCAATGGGAATCTGTTAGAAATGCCACAGTAGCGTCCTACTTCGGACCTACTTTATTAGTTTGCTAGAGCTGACATAACAAAATACCACAGACGGGCTGGCGTAAACAACATAAATTTATTTTCTAACAGTGCTGGAGGCTAGAAGTCCAGATCAAGGTGTCTGCAGGATTTGTTTCTTCTGAGGATCCTCTCCTTAGCCAGCAGATGGTCGCCATCTCGCTGCTTTAAAAAAAAAATCCTCTGACAGTTTATTAGAAAGAATGTAGACATTAAAATCTCCATCATTATGAACATAAATTGAGGTTTTCCATTCTGGTACAAGCTAAATCAAAAAAAGAGATAAAAAATCCAAAAGTGTGTTCAAATTTTTTTCCCACTCATTTGCCATACTAACAATGAAAATATGAATTTGATCTAAATACACAGATTCTTAAGAACCAATGTGCAGCCATTCTTCACCCTCCATGCTAAGAGAGATTAGAAGACACCTTTTTTTGTGACAATAATTTAGTTTATTTTAAATACTCTAAAAACCTTCTCTTCCTACCTTTGTCCCTTCTTATTTTTCTTGTATAAAACAACACTAAGGTACAACTTCATGGCTTTTCTGATTTATTTTTGTCATTGATTATCATATAAATTTCAAGACAACCTCTACAGAGATTTTCAAAATTGTTATTAAAACTAAAGTGATTTTTAAAAATTTGATTGTAAAACACAGACTGTTCATACATGTCTGATCTGAATAGGAGTTATGCTGATTCTTGTGCAACTTCAGAAAACCATAGTAACAAATCAGTGAATAATAAATAGCTAGGACAACATATTTTTTTAAAACTGGAAATATACCTTGCAGTACTTAACTCAGTTCCATTGATGAGATAAATGTAAAGTATCAGAACCCTGTGTGAAAACCAGAACTAAATGTGCTGTGACACAATGTCAGTGTCATTATGAATTTCTTAGGGTAACACTGACAAGATTCTTACAGTAACATTTTAAACTGCTTTTGGGAACACCCCAGGCTGATAATTGTCATTATCACAATTCTTTCCGAGTTCGGAGAATGTGTTTTATCACTTCCCCTACTGTGATTTTCTCAACTGTGATATCCATTTCTAAAAAGCATTTCGAATGTGGTGGCTGAATTAGTAAATATTTTGCTTTCAGCTTAAAATGTTAATCATGGAGCCTGTGGAGGGGTGTGTGTATGTGTGTGTGTGTGTGCGTGTGTGTACATTTATGTACCTTTATACACACTTATATATACTTATCGATACATATATGTTTATATGTATATATGTGTGTACAGTGATTACTGTACTTTTAGATCTCTAGTTGTTATACCAGGTTCTTATGTTAAAGTTTTTTTAATTATCTATAATTATACCTAACTGTAGCTCACTGTAAGAAGCAGAAAGAGAATTTGTTGTGGGTAGACGAGGAGGTCTAATGGGAACCAAGGAAGCTGGACCACAGAAATGGCCTGGAAGCAAATATGTCTCATCTCTCCCTCTCAACCCCTTGCCTCCTTCTGGGCATGGGTTTTATTCGTCCCTTTCTCTCAAAACCAGTTCTTCCACTTCAGCCTCCATAGTGGAAAATGGATGCCAACAGCATTCCTTCTTTCCTCAGAATAGTTGAGGGTAAATTAGAGCTTTTCTCATTTATGGTGACTGGTTAAATAACAACTATCTGTTTCTGTTTTATCCATGACCTAAGTTTGGAACCTAATAAGGATCAAATATTAAAATATCACACGGTGCCTTGTGCTCTAGTGATTCCCAACCTTGGTTGCCCCATGAACACATTAAAACGATGATTCGTGTTTTCTTTATGAATTCAGAACAGTTAACAATTTTAGGTTTGTAGATATTTAAAAAAGCTTCATTTTCATAAGGATATTTCTGAATTAGTTTATTTCCTTTCTTACATGGTACTCTCACCATCATTTTATGTTGTGATTCTCTATATTGGCATGCAAGAGACGCACTTGGGAGTCTTACTAGTTTTTTTTCTTGTTTAAATATTAGTGTCAGCCCTACCCTGAAAGATTCTGATTTAATTGATTGAGATGAAGTTGAGTATTTTGTTGAAAATTGCCTAGGTGTCTCTAATGTGAAAGCAGCTGGCATATTCCATAATCTAACAACTGACCTCTCTTCACATTAATTTGTTCCTCTGCTTCTTTTTCCCATTAATGTTTCATGGGAAAGTGAGAAATTGCTTTCCCTCCCCATTGTTTAGCCATTCACTTCCTGATTCCTGAGAATATTAGAAGCTCAGGAGATAATTACCCTCCTCAGAGCAAGGTGAACATACAGGCAACCCCCCTCAAAACTGAGACAGGCTAAAAGAAGACACCAAGGAATCCCAGACTAAGCATATTCCTGGATCCGCTCACAGAATCATAGAGGATTAGGGAGTAAAAGGACCTTAGTTATTGTGCTGCAGAACTCTTCCACTTTGCAGATGATGGAACAAAAGCACAAAGATGTAAGATCAAAGAACTAGTGATGGCAGAGCCCAGATGAGAACCAAGGTCTGGGTACCAAGGCTCAACTCCATCTTGATAGAAAGTATATGAGTTCCTTCAGATAAGTGTCAAGGCAAAGAAAAGTCCCGTTTTCCCTAAGTCAACCTATACTTGTAAAGTTTCTCTATATGTTAAGCCTTCGAAGAAAATTGGAAAAATATTGTCAGCAGTGACAACATTTCTAAGTATTAGTTACTACCAAGAGGTTAGGCCTTGTCAGTTTTGGAACTTCTAAGTGACTAATGTTCAGTTATATATTACATCATACTCTGTAATCCAACCTTAGTATCAAAGTTACTAGTTGTTTGAATATTAAATAATATTTATTTATGACTCTTGTTTTCACGCATGATATTAGATATTAATGTACTCTATCTTCGAGTCTTATAAATTTCAAAAGAAAATTTAAAAATATATTTCTTGAGTATGTTGTTGACATAAGAGATAGCAAGAACATTGAAATCTTAAGAGAAATGGAAATAAAGGCAAAGGTGAAATTGTACATTTTTTCAAAGTTACACATAATCTCTCTAGCATAAGGAAACTTCATTTGCATAAGGAAACATCATTTGTTCAATTTCTGGCAGTTTTCATTTAAAAGTAAAATAAAATTGCTATTGCCAGTTGGTTTCTACCTTCAGTTGTGTTTTAATAACAAATTTTATTCCTTTTTTCTTATTACAAGAGCAAGATATACTTTCAATATATATAGGAAAAATAACAGAAAATATAAACAATGATTTTTTTAAAGCAGAATATTATCTCACCACCTACAAACAAGCACTGCGAGCATCAATCAATAGCAGCATGAACTATTGAGAACATTCCTTTCAATGCCTTCTCCAACTCACTTTCTCTCATGCCCTCCCATCTATTTTATGCATTTATAATATTTTGAGTTTTTCTTTTATATTAACAAGACCATAAGGTACCTTTTCTCCATACATATGGATATCTCATTTTCTTTGGCTGCTGTATAACACTCCACTGTGTGGTCATTAATACAATTTATTTAACCCAAACTTTATAGATGAACATTTGAGTTATTTCCACTTATTTGATATTTGATATGTTTCAATAAACAGAATTGTATTTATATCTTTATCCACCAATTTAATTGTTTCCTTAAGATAATTTCCTAGATATAGACTTGTGCATGAAAGAACATGTACATTTTCAATTTGATACAAATTATACAGTGCAAAAAGTTTATATTTGCTAAGAGTGCCTTACTGTACCCCCTCACCTCCCCAACACTGGGCACTACTTCCTTTGTAATATCGTTGATGAAAAAGATCTGATTTTCATTTGCATGTATTCGATTATCATTGCAATGGAGCATCTTTTTCAACTGTTTGCAATTCTTCTTTTGAGATTTACCTGTTTCTATTTTTTACCTACTCTTCTGCTGCATATTCTTTGCATTATCTATTTGAAATGGTGTTAAAGATCACAGGTATTAAGACTCTGGCCTATGTTTACCTCTTCACCATCTTCTATAGTTCTGTCAAATATATGATATTGTTTAAATCTAACTCTTGTTTGTATTAACATTTTTTAGTGGTAGATATTTTCTCTGGTTATTGTTCAGATTAATGCCCAGACTTAAACTATTGTCTGCCCTCCTAGGTGCTCAGACTTAATTGTGTTGTTATAGTCAGTTCATGTATAATAAATAAAGTATTAAATCTGCAATGGAAAACCAGCAATTCATGGGCTTCATCCAGAGCACAGACGTATTATTTTTTGGCTCATGGAGAGGCTTTACTTTTTATTTGTTTTCTTTCTATGTTTTAATTTAGACTGCTTTTCAACATTATAAAATTGATTTCCAACATTTATAAACTCAATCATAAAACTGGTTTGCAACAATATAAATCACCTATTAAAAACCCAGACTCCTTCCTTGTCTTCAAAAATTGGAAAATCTGTCATTACTGGGCGCATATTGCTATATCACAGCTCACCACTGTCCCCATGAGGCCCTATTATTTCATGGCCAGCTCCATTTACCATCATCCATCTGGGCCCATTGACCTTTGAGCAGGATTTCTAAGCCTTAGAACTATTGACATTTTGAGCCAGATAATTCTTTGTTGGGAATTGGGGGACAGTCCAGTGATTTTAGGATGATTAGCAGCATCCTTGACTTTTACTTACTAAAAGCCAGTAGTACACCCTCTACTACCTAGTTATGATGACCAAAAGTATCTCTAGTCCTTGCCAAATCACTCTTGGAGGAGGGAAGATCAAAGTAGCCTCTCTGTGATTCTGTGAGAACCACCATCTTAGGACTTCTGCTCTAGCATGATTAGTCTGTAAAACATAAGGGCTCAGCCAGCAACGATTTAGGTCACTTTACCTATTGGATTGTCCCTCCTATTTTTGAGTGGGGAGGAGGGCTGGAGAGAATGGAGAGTGAGCTCAAATTTGGGATCTGTGAGCAGAAGGAGGTGAGACAGTGGATGGACTTTCCTTCAGAGTACATAGGCCAGGAGCAATCAATAATGAGGTTCCTGGCCCCTTTCCCTTCCCATTGAATAAGATATTGACTGTGGGATTCTCTAAACAGCAAAGTCCCCTTTTTGTCAGCAGGACGAACACAATGATAAAGCTAGGAGTCAAAGTTATTGAAAGTGCAGTGAAATCTGGTCGTAGAAGAATTCAGAAGATCCCTTTCTTTGCTCCCACTTCTTCTAACAGTATCACTGGAGAGTGTATTTTCCCTTCCAGCAATAATTGCCAGTGAGAGATAGGGAAGAAATTTCCACAGGCAGAGAACATTGAGGTTTTACTTCTGGGCAGAGCTGAGTTTCTACTTTTGTTTTTTTTTTGTTTTTGTTTTTTGATCTGGAAGACAAGTTAGCTGGTGTTGGGGACACTGTCATTGTTCTCTTAGTCTTTCTATTGGCCTTCACCTACTGGCTAGGTGCTTGTCTTGTATCTGCTATATGGTAATTCAAGATTCACCTTTTTTCCTAGGGCTTGTTGTAGAAACCTCTTCATGTATGTCTAAGATAGGTCCTTTCTTTCCTTGAACGAAAGTCTAAACTGGTCAGCATGGATAGGATTTTTCTCTCAGGCCAAATCCATTATTATTGTATTCTTCTGAGAGTTTTCAAGTTTCTTGCTGAGTGATTTTACCCTTTCTTATTTACTTAAACTGCACAGATATTTTCTTATTTTAAAATTCTTGAGTTATTTCAATGAAATATGGGGCAAAGAGAGTTTAAATGGGTAGGTTTAATTTGCCATCTTGAAAACAGAATTCAGAAGAAATCCCCTGGCTGGAATGGGGAACATTGGGATGCCTTCTCTGAGGATTATAAAGTCTAGTTGGAATAGTATCATTCTGCAAAACTTTAAGTAAGCTCCTGGGTACAGCAAGAAGAATGATCCAAGGACTGCACATCACTCAGTGTCATTCTAGTGTACAGTCTGTGTTGATGGAGCATGTGCAGAATTGGAGAGAATATATTGGTGGTGAGCAATCATGTAAGAAGTAGTAGGTTTGCCAATTCTTCACTGGCAGTCCTTTGCTTACATAAACATTTTGATTTAAGGTAGCACTCATTTATTCATTTTTTCTTTCATTTATTTAGTTAATATTTGTTGAGTGTTTATGTGACGCCTGGCTCTGGAGCTGAAATATATCAATGAAATAAAATACAACGTGCCTTCTCTTATGAATTTATATCTAGAAGGGAAAAGAAACAACGTAAGTAAGCAAATAAATAACAGTTTCACAG
>NW_011888843.1:7119811-7132374 GCF_000151845.1 Pteropus vampyrus | reverse complement strand
GGAGGAGGGAAGATCAAAGTAGCCTCTCTGTGATTCTGTGAGAACCACCATCTTAGGACTTCTGCTCTAGCATGATTAGTCTGTAAAACATAAGGGCTCAGCCAGCAACGATTTAGGTCACTTTACCTATTGGATTGTCCCTCTTATTTTTGAGTGGGGAGGAGGGCTGGAGAGAATGGAGAGTGAGCTCAAATTTGGGATCTGTGAGCAGAAGGAGGTGAGACAGTGGATGGACTTTCCTTCAGAGTACATAGGCCAGGAGCAATCAATAATGAGGTTCCTGGCCCCTTTCCCTTCCCATTGAATAAGATATTGACTGTGGGATTCTCTAAACAGCAAAGTCTCCTTTTTGTCAGCAGGACGAACACAATGATAAAGCTAGGAGTCAAAGTTATTGAAAGTGCAGTGAAATCTGGTCGTAGAAGAATTCAGAAGATCCCTTTCTTTGCTCCCACTTCTTCTAACAGTATCACTGGAGAGTGTATTTTCCCTTCCAGCAATAATTGCCAGTGAGAGATAGGGAAGAAATTTCCACAGGCAGAGAACATTGAGGTTTTACTTCTGGGCAGAGCTGAGTTTCTACTTTTGTTTTTTTTTTGTTTTTGTTTTTTGATCTGGAAGACAAGTTAGCTGGTGTTGGGGACACTGTCATTGTTCTCTTAGTCTTTCTATTGGCCTTCACCTACTGGCTAGGTGCTTGTCTTGTATCTGCTATATGGTAATTCAAGATTCACCTTTTTTCCTAGGGCTTGTTGTAGAAACCTCTTCATGTATGTCTAAGATAGGTCCTTTCTTTCCTTGAACGAAAGTCTAAACTGGTCAGCATGGATAGGATTTTTCTCTCAGGCCAAATCCATTATTATTGTATTCTTCTGAGAGTTTTCAAGTTTCTTGCTGAGTGATTTTACCCTTTCTTATTTACTTAAACTGCACAGATATTTTCTTATTTTAAAATTCTTGAGTTATTTCAATGAAATATGGGGCAAAGAGAGTTTAAATGGGTAGGTTTAATTTGCCATCTTGAAAACAGAATTCAGAAGAAATCCCCTGGCTGGAATGGGGAACATTGGGATGCCTTCTCTGAGGATTATAAAGTCTAGTTGGAATAGTATCATTCTGCAAAACTTTAAGTAAGCTCCTGGGCACAGCAAGAAGAATGATCCAAGGACTGCACATCACTCAGTGTCATTCTAGTGTACAGTCTGTGTTGATGGAGCATGTGCAGAATTGGAGAGAATATATTGGTGGTGAGCAATCATGTAAGAAGTAGTAGGTTTGCCAATTCTTCACTGGCAGTCCTTTGCTCACATAAACATTTTGATTTAAGGTAGCACTCATTTATTCATTTTTTCTTTCATTTATTTAGTTAATATTTGTTGAGTGTTTATGTGACGCCTGGCTCTGGAGCTGAAATATATCAATGAAATAAAATACAACGTGCCTTCTCTTATGAATTTATATCTAGAAGGGAAAAGAAACAACGTAAGTAAGCAAATAAATAACAGTTTCACAGCGTGATGATGCTTATCATGAAAATAAAGAAAAGCAGGGAGTAGAGATGTATAGAAACTCGGGCTATTTCAGATAAAGCAATTAGGAGGTCCTTGGAAGGGGATGGGTTTTGAGCAGAGCTCTGAATGATATGAAGTAGCAAGCTATTCCTAGTTCCTGAGAAAGCACATCTAAGCCAGAAGAAGCATGAAGCTTGGCTGGTCAGAGAAAGAAATAGGTCAATGTGTAAGTATGAGTAGGATAAGAGAAGCCACACAAGTCTTTGCAAACGAAGATAGGAGTTTGGATTTCCCCTCTCCCCCCAGAAGTGATGAGTAGTCATTAGAGGATTTTAAGAAGAGGAACTTGACATGTTATTTTGAAAAGATCTCCCTTGTGGCTGTGTATAGGGGAAGAAGGGTGGAATCAGTAAGACCAGTTAGGAAATAACTTCAATATGTGCAAGCAAGAGGTGGTGGTGATATGCAATGCATTGGAAGCAGCAGAGACAAATAAGAGTGAACAGTTTGGGGGTGGTTTTAGAATTAGATCATGCTGCCAGACTAGCTGCGGGAGCTGCACAGGAAAGAAGAATCGAGGATGACTTCTTGGTTTTGAATTTAAACATCTGGGTGGATGATACAACTATTCACTGAGATGATGCCCAGGACAGGTTTGGGGGTTCATTTAAGGGTAGGAGAAATCGATAATTCTAGAAGGCTGGGATTTCTGGTAGGGAAATCAATAATGTTGGAAGGCTTGGAATTCTGGATGTGACTATGTGAAATAGGCATGAAGGATTGTGGGATTAGTCCTGATGAAGGGGGAGGTGGGTAAACAGGCCTAGTTTTATCCTCCTTTCTTGACCAGTGTCTAATAGGGTCTTCCTAATCAATGTGTGGTCAGACCATCAATGGCCTGGGGCTTTGTTAGAAATGCAGAACCATGATCTCACCATAGTCCTATTAATCAGAATCTGAATTTTAACAAGACCCATGTGAGATTCCTGTGCATATTCAAGTTTGACTGTTAGAAGGGAGGAACTGAATTCAATCATGAGGACACATCAGACCAATCCAAACCTAGAGACTAGTCTATAATCTTCAAAACTGTCAAGGTCATGAAGGTCAATGAAGGACTGTAGAGCTGCTTTAATAAAGAGAAATAAAGAAGGATGGTAACTAAGTGCAGCACATTATCCTGAATTGGAGCTAGACTCTTTTGCTTTAAATGATATTCTTGGGACAACAGGTCAAATTTGAATTGGTTCTCTGGATGAAGGGTATATAGGAGTTTCTTACTGTGTAATCACCTTTTTAATATGTGTTTGAAGGTTTTGTTTTTTGTTTGTTTGTTCATTTGTTTGTTTTTGGTAATTTTGACTACTATGGGCCCCTGCATGCAATGTTAAGATAGATGTGGCAGAGCCCAGAGAGGAGTTTTTAGGGATCTAACTTGAGTCCAAGGGTGCCTTCCTTAAAATCTCAGCTAGTGAGCAACGAAAGCTTGTGAGATGCACAAAGTGCTCTGCAAAGCTCTCTCAAGTTTGATTCCAAGTGGTATCACAGGCAAAGAAGGGGAAGACATTGAATATCAGAGAGGTAGCAAGAGAAAAACTCAGGCAGACTGAGGGGTCACTGTAAGATTCATTCCCAGAAAAGGCTATACAGGATGACACCATAAAAACGTTTATAGCTCTGGTTCATTTTTCCTATCGATGATTATATAATGTCAAAAACTTTTTATTTGCCTCTTCCTCTACTTGTAGAAATTTATGTCCTTTTACTTAAAATTGCCAGGATACATACCATCAAGAGCATATCTCCAAAGTACAGAACAGTTTTTACAATCATCAGTGACAATGATTTGCCCCGCATACCTGGAGAATGCATGAGTAGGTTAGTCTTTATCCCAATGTGACTGACGAATTCCCTCTCTGAAAAGACTACAGTCTGGTACTGTTGCCTTGACCATCCTAGCATAGGTAATTTTAAGTTTAAATATCATGCCTTGAAAGCTAAGGGCAGATAATTCTTAGAAAATATTAATAGAATCAAATGTAATCTCGAGGTTAACTCACCATTCACCAAGCAGGTGTCTTTAGTTGTTGTTTGAAACTTAAGTTCCTAAATCAAAGGTCAGATTTCAAGAGACTGGCTTTCATATTGAATAATAAAAAAGCTTCAGAAAAGTGTTTACTTTTTTTCCATTGGAAAGTATAATTTAGGTCCCGAAATGCATGAATTGAATAAGTAAATACTGTTTCATCAAAATCATGTATTTATTACTCATAAGTTGGGACAAACCCATTTCATAAGAAACTGTGTGCTCATTTTTTCCAAGTTGTTTTATTATATAGCATCTGATTTAGCTGCTCCATCATGACCTATGCTGATAAAAGTGAATGGTATATTCAGTCTACTTGCAAGATGTGGGATTTCCTTCAGAGATAAGAAACACTTTGCTGCTGCTTCCGTTTTTCTCACTTTGCTGACATCTTCCACTCTGTGGAGTCACAGTTTTTGAAATATGTTGACAGCCGGCACAGATAAGCAATGAACTCAGCCTTAGGTCAAGGACTGCAAAAGGTGGCTCATGACTGAATCATCTGCTTAATTCAGAACCCATCTCTTGGGGAGATGGAGCCTGGTGTGACATGGAGGCTTTTGTGTGCTACCTTGTAGGGGGCATATAAGACTTTGAATAGAGGAACATTTTCTCTTTTTATCTCCTTGTTTCACTAGTCACTTTGATTTCAAGTGTATGCAAGCATTGAGTGTCCAAATAAAAGAGGAAAAAATACAGTCTTCCTAACCCTCTTGGATGCTCTTATTTCTTTCCCATTCATATGTTAAAAGCTTACATTTATGCCTAATTCAAAAGTTATTACAGGAATTATCACAGTGAAAATTATCATAATAATGATTCTTTACTTCAGGCTCTTTCCACTATCCCTCGACTCAACCCCATTAGGTCTAATTGTTAAAAAAGCATGCTTTCTTTTCCTCAGTCACTTGAAATGTTTCTCACTTCCAATGTGACCTAGAAATGGAGAATATGTGGGGAATAGTGTTATATTTCCCTGCAATGAGCTTGAGACAAATAAACACTAAGACTTCTACCAAAGCGGGGAGAAGTTATGAGGGACTGAAGCAGTGGCTGATGGGGCGTATCACTACCCAGACAGTCTCTGCTTGTTCAACATACAGTTGACCCTTGAACAACACAAGGACTAGATGGACTGACCCCCACACAGTGAAAATTCACATATAACTTTGACTCCTCCAAAACTTATATTAATAGCCTGCAGTTTACTGAAAGCCTTACTGATAAAATAGTCGATTAACACATATTTTGCATGTTATATGTATTATATACTGTATTCTTACAATAAAGTAAGCTAGAAAAAGAAAATATTGCTAAGAAAATCATAAGGAAGAGAAAATACATTTATAATACCATACATATTTATTGTAAAATATTGGGTATAGGTGGACCTGTGCACTTCAAATTTGTGTTGTTCAAAGGTCAACTGTATATTGAAAAATATTTAAAGTTTGTTTACCCTCAATGTTTCTAAAATTGCTTACTCAATAGAATAGTAAAGAGAGCACTGGTTGTCCCTATTTTTAGGAAATAGATTGTATATTAAATTAAAAGCATTTGAAATGTTATTTATTTTAAGAATCTGTGGCTCTTTAATGATTGATTAATGACTGCTAATAGTAATATAAAGTATCTGCAGATGGAAATTCTTACAATAAAACATGTGTGACTCTGACATAACCGTGACTATGTGCGATATTTTAGATACCCTTGGTTCTTAGCCCAAATAAGAATTGAAAATGGAAATGAATGTTGACAGGAACAAATAGAAGAAAGAATTGTTAAAATTTAATGCCTAAATAAGTAATCAAAAGCTTTGAAATTTTCAAGCCTATTAAAGAAGATAACATACATGGAATATAAATATATGAAATTTTATAATATCTTTTAGATATAAATGGCATAGTTAGATTAGTTTTCAGTATATTTTGTTAGTTACTATCAAGCTGGGATGGTTAAGTGGATAAGAAACATGAGTCATTAACACCATGTTTAAACTAGCCCAAATAACATTTAATCTTATTCTTGGCCCTAGTCTGCTTGTATCTTACAAAACAGGAGTTAATTTTGCACTAATTACATACTTAGCATAGATAAAAAATAGCCAAAAAAGGCTTTATTAGCCATCATAAAGTCATTTTGTAAGAGTAAACAAAATTGGTTACATATTATGTAATTATAAATATTTAAATTTTGTTCCTTATTTACCAATTAAGGTATCATAAATCCTTTATGCTCACCTGGATAAGCTCAGTAATGTTGTGGCAACAAATGCTCCCCGTATCTGAGCAATGTGTGTCTTATTCACCTATAGTCTAGCCGACCCTTTAAAGCAGCTGTCCTCCACATGTTGACCCAACACTCCCAGCTGGCCACATGTCAACCTGTTCAAACAAAGCCATACACTGATGAATATGTTTTAAAAATATATTAATTTTTGATTTATCTTGGAATTCTTTACTGGCCGAACTAAATTAATCTATTTTTTCCAACCTATAGTCAAAAATGTAAAATGATTACCACGTGCACACAAATACATATACATGTACTTTAAAAAACTTTCAGTCTTCTAGATGATGTACTGAATACACAATTAAATACTCCCACCTCACCATAATAACATAATTAATATAAAATATTAGGATGATAGAAAATATGAAAAGCGGTCAATTAATATCTAGCTGCAATCACAAATGAGAAGAGCCTTTAAGAGACCAGGAGCTGTGACAAATTGCTAAGAGAAAGCAAAAGGACAACTATGGTGCCAAAATGAGGCCGAGTGAAAAGAGGCAGTCCCGGGTCCACAGAAGGACATGCCCAAGGAAGGATAATTATTAGAGCAAGTAGGACATGACAAAATCTTTTGAGCGAAATCTTCCCAATGAGATAATAAACACTGATTAAAGCCACTAAGGTTTGGAGTCATTTATTACAGTGTTATTGCAGTCAAAGCTTAACTAGTACAAAAATCAAGACCAAGTTTTTGGGGGCAAAAGCACTTAGAAATGCTTTAGTTAAGTAGATGCTATCGATTATAAAATAATTATTCACTTCAATACAATTCCACACCTATTGAGTATCTGCTGACATGCCATATTAAACACTATTCAAAATTTAAGTATAAATATTATTAAATAGAGCCTACAATGAGATTCATTTCTGAGAAAACTAGGCTCTTTTTAAAATTGCTTCGGAGAATATACTCATGCCCATTTGTGTACAGATAATGATTTTTTGGATTAGACTGATTTTTAAAAAGCTTAAGAAGTTAGGTTTTACTATTGAGAATCTAAGTAATTATTTTAACTCTTCTAACTATGGCTTTTCAATATTTGTGTAGATTGACATTTTGAGAATAGTTGTTCTGAAAATATTTGAAAATACACCATGCGAGAATAAGTAAACATCTTCAAAATATAAAATAGAAGAATAAGGGCCCACAGGCACCCCACGTTGAGGGTATTAGAATTTGAGGGGGGAATTAAATAAAAAGATGATGGTGTCTCTTTTAAGGGGTGTATATTTAAGCCTAATTTTGTGTTTGTGTTTCTTGTTTTAGACAGCCTATTGAAGTATAACTGACATACAATGAACTCCACATAATTAAACTGCACAATTTGATACGTTTTGACACATGACTATACTCATGAAATCATCAACACAGTCAAGACAGTGATTATACTCACCATCCCTAACATTTTCTCTTGCTTATTCGTAATATCTTTGTGATCCCTGTTCACTTTTGGTAAAATTAAACTTTCAGGTTCATTGTAGGGCCTGCCACTTAGTAGGCTCCCAATAAATTTGGTTGAACAAAACTTAATTCTAGAAAATACTGTACTTTATTATTTATATCTTTATCAGAAATACTTATCTAAGCATGTTTCAGGCATGCAACTTTATGAAGTAGTTATTGTTATTATTCATACTACTATTATTATTATCTCTTTTACATAAAAGGGATTAGAGAGATTATGGAAATTGTATGAATTAATATAGTTTTGAAGTTCATATTCAGGACCTCAGAAAGTTTGTAGGTGCTCACTAATTATCTGGTGAATGAGTGACTAAAAGAATCAGAAAAACTTAGTGATCCCTAACCCTGCAGTTGTAAACTTCTTAAGACCAGGAATCATGACTTTCATATAAATTTTGCTGTTAAATTGTATCCCCAGCATCTAGTCCATTATTTTTATAGAGTCAGTGCTCCAAAAGTGTTACATGAAACTAATGCATTTCCTATGAAAACAATGAATAGTCTTGAGAATCTAGGTTGTTTAACTACTTTTCAGTTAAGCCTTCCAGTGCTTCATTACTCACCTGGGTCACTCAGAAATAGTTATCTCCTAAACTTTGGATAGAGAGGAGGTTCTCTGCATAGAGACATTCCCTCAGTCCTTATATTTCAGCTTCATACCCACCCAGTGCTTTTTGCAGTACTTTATGTCTCCAATGACTCTCCTCTATGAGACTTTCTTCCACTCTGATGAGGCAGTTAGCACACTTCTATCTCTTTGCTAATATCAAAATATCTGTTGTACTTTTCTCTTGCTATTGTCTTTATGGATTAATGCCTTTTTAATTCCTTCATTGCCATTTTTTGGAGTTTGGGGATGGAGAGAAGATAAACATGTATTCAACAGAAATAGAATATTGCTAGAGGCCCTCTTGTGTCTCTTCTCTGTCACTACCACTGATCTCCCCAAGACAACCACCATCTTGACTGGTGATACTATAGATAATTTTGTCTGATTTTAAAATTTGTATGTATAAAATCCTACGGAATGTGTCATTTTTTTGTCTGGGTTTTCTCATTCATTATTACTCTTATTTGATTTACTAATGTTTCGGGTATGTTTTATTCTCATTGATGTGCAATATTCCATTTTATGAATATAGCTAAACCTAATTTTGTATCTTATTAGGTTGTTTTCATTTTGCAGCTACTACAAATTGCTCTTGTCAAAGACTTCTGGTGAACATATTACAAAGTTTTATAAACCATATATTTTGAATGGGCCATATCTCTGCCCAAGTTTAGTTTTCTAAAATACTCAATCCAACTTACACTTCCACTAGCAGTGAATGAACATTTCAATTGCTTCAAGTTCTCACCCACACTTGGTATTTCATTTTAGTCATCCTGATAGATGCATAGTTGTATCTCATGATGGTTTAATTTGCTTTTCTCTGATGACTAATGAGGGTGAATACCTTTTCATGCTTACTGGATATTTGGATATTCTCTTTTGTAAAGTGCCTCTTCAGCTTTGTTGCCCATATTTCAATTATGTTATTGATTTCGGGTTTTTTTACTTTTTTTATGCAGTTATAGAAAATTTTATCATCTTTCATAAATAAATTGTGGTGTAAGTAGACACAAATAAAGTGAAAAAATAAAGAAGGTATCAAATCAAAACTAACCATAAGCAAAGCCTTTTGAGTGTAAGACTTGACTCTTTAGTACTAATAAACTATACATAAGACTTGAAGAGCTAAAATTTCAATATTATTAACAGCACCATTTTTAAACAGCAAGGACACAGTATGTCTGTTCTGAGTCTAATATTAATGTCAATCCCCAATGATCATTGGTGGTGATCAAGCTTTAGCTAGTCACTGAAGAACTTCATGAAACTTATGAATAATTAAGAACTGTTGTAAATGGACAGTCTCATATGAGAGATACAATTAATTAACATTCTTATGTCCAATATACTGTAAATTTTTATTATATAAATGACTATTATTTTAAAATATTTATTTGCAAAAGGATAAAGCAGCAGTAGTTACCATTCTTGGGTTAAGTTGATAACTTTTTAAAAATGTAGTCTACATTTTCTACCATAGATTAGTCACACTATAATAGCTGTCCTAAGTTATGACTTTAGGAAAATTAATCAACCTAGAACTAGAAACTCTTTAGTTACAAAAGAACATTATATTTAAAACATAATTTAATAGATAAATCAATTAAGCTAAGGCATAATAGAACATTTCACATTTTCAGAAAATATAAAAATAGTTTTTTAAAAATGGTTAAAAACAATACTGAGAACTCAAGAAAATAGTAATGACTATTACATAGGTCCTAGACCAAACTGTATTACACTTAATACCACCTACGAGATATAAATATATCAAAACATTTCAAGGAAATAAATTTAATGAGAACTGTTAGAACAAAAATATTTGTAAAAAAAAAAAAACAAACCCAAAACAAACAAAAAAACTCTTTCCCTCTCATTAGAAGCATGATGATCATGAGGGATATTCAGTCAAACTTAATGCAGTTTTTAAAAATTATAGGCAGATATTAACTGAATGAGGAAACATGTATTAATTTGGGACACCAAAAAGTATAAAGTAGGGACAAAATTATTTTATTTTGAGGATGAGTAAATAAAGTGATGAGAGAATAATTCTAACCAATGAGATCCAAATACATGGATTTTAATTTTCAAGACTAAAGTTTATAAATGTTTAACTTCTGTGACATCATTAAGGAATTCAATATTTCACTTAATATTATTAATTTACCAGCTAAGCTTCTCTCTTTATATATCAAATTTTTTTGTTTTAGTATTTTTATTTATTAAATTTGACTATCTAATCCCTTGCCTTCCTCAACTGATTTATTGAATATAACTTAATTGTTTTTCTTACGACACAAATTTAGCAGTATAAATGAAACTATAGTTTCTATTAATAGTATAAAGCATGATTTTATCCTGCTGAGGTATAAGCAGCAAATACTTTGGGAGTTGCTGTGGATGATCAGAGTTGGTAGTCCCTTGTCAAAGCCAAAACCCAATGATTATGCCGTCAAACATACCTGGAGGTCAGTGAGATACTTCACGGTTCCCTAGGGCCAAATTGAGGGTAAAAAGCCAATGTTAAATCAAAGATAGCTTACATATAATAATCGCTACTACATGAGTGGTGGGGTCATGGAATTATGGCATCAGAGATAGATTCAACTTTGAGATATTTCACAAATTTCCAGTATGATTAGAAGCCTTTATTTGTGCTATATGAGTCTGTAAGTATATTTATGCCGAAACAACTGAGGATGGACATATGTGGAGTTATGTATTAAATTTTTCTCTTACTTATTGGATGGTTGTTAATCATCAAATGAATGATTGCAGCAAATATTTCATTTTGTTTCTAATTTGATATAACAGAAGTTTCAAGGATAATAATTTTATCTTTACAGTGACAGTCTCCAAGAGGAAAGATTACTTGCAAACATTTGCTGTTAGTTGGAGAAAGCAGATTCCAAATTGTAATGACCGATGTTAAAAAATCCTAGATCATTAAGTACAAGTTTGGGCCATGTATCTTCTAATAGTTACAAATCCAGTTTTGCCACTAATGAGTTGAGGCAAGGCTGAGGGTGCCCAGCAATGGCCA
Source organism: Pteropus vampyrus (assembly GCF_000151845.1). Lineage (NCBI taxonomy): Eukaryota > Metazoa > Chordata > Mammalia > Chiroptera > Pteropodidae > Pteropus > Pteropus vampyrus. The sequence goes on along the minus strand of NW_011888843.1, from coordinate 7,121,361 downwards.
AGGCATTTCTTTGCTTTATTTATCATGTTAAATAGTAGGAGAGAGAGAGTTGCCAGTGTGTTTACTTTTAATTGTGACATAAAGTCATAATAATTAATGTGAGGGAGTCAAAATTTCTCTTTCTAATTATCATTATGAAAAAATACACACATTTGTACCATTATGCCTCAAGAAGTTTACTTAATTAGCTATGGGAATTTTGATTACAAATTCTATTTACTTAGAGAGTCCAATATACAGTACTTTGAATCATTTTCGCAAATCTTTTTTCCTCTATTTTTAATATCTGATGAAAATTTATATTTCCTGAAATATAAGGCACAGAATGAACAAGAGTCTCTTCTGCTCTTTTCTGTGAAAACTTCCTTGTTAAGGATGTCAGGTAGTGAACAGATTCATTTATTTACTGACCCATTCAACAAACGTTCATTCTTTGGACATCTATAAAGGTGTCAGATATGTAAAATTTTTATAAGCAGAACAAATTATTTTTAAACTCCCTGTTTTTAACAAGTAAGATCATAGAAGAATCCATCACAGATGTCTTTTGGCTGAACTTGGAGTAAGCCTCAAGTTTTTTTATTTAGAATTCTTGTTCATCTTACTCTATTCAGAACTTGGAAAGACCCTTAATTCTAGAATATTATACATAGAGGCTTCCAAAATGATCCCCCACTAGAAAATAATGCCAAAGGCTCTATACAACACCCTGCTTTACTACTAATAATTCTTTTTTTTCCCCATAAATCTCCTGATATAAAGTACAAGAAGCATAAGTGCTTTTTCTAAAATATGGACCAATTGGAGAACCTTGCAGGTAATTCAGTTAATAAGTGCCTTATAGTCACCTATCCAAGTATATCAAGTATGTTAGAATCTGTGTCTATTTGATTAGTTACATTTGAAGGCATCATCTCATCAAGCTTATAGATATGCATCTTCATTCTTGAAGACCCATCCATTTTCCGCACAGGTCGATGTAGAAAATCAAGTGGAGATGTGATAGGTATTACATTCTTTGCATTGTGTGAATTTTTAATAGTGACACTAATATCTGCAGTTCTTTCAGAGAATTATCCCATTGGACATATTTTCTAGGATTGTGTCGCATAGTTTCAGTATCTCCAAACTAACCTTTCTATCACATTATCTTTTAACCTATAGGTGAGGGGGAAAATGGCAAAATAAGCGTGAAATGGAGTTGCGACTCCTATTGAACCCACTGTGAAGTAGAATTTGATTAAGCCCTTAGCCCTGACTCTAATCTTTGAATTGCAGTGATTTTCTTGCTACTTAGCCCTTAATAAAACCTCAGAGTCAATAGTCTACTATTCTGTTCCCCAGTGCCAATTACTTTGAAAAACAGCTGTAGCATTCTTTGGGAAAATGTAGAGATGACATTCTATATATATTTATGATAATGTCATAGTGCCCCTCTTAAAGAGCAAAGGTGGGTCTTTGAAACTGGACAGGGCTTACTTTAGTTTTGAATCTCATCAAACTGAGAAAGTGATTACATGTACTCTCTGCTAATCAAATTAGTATACTTT
>NW_011888843.1:7090140-7119761 GCF_000151845.1 Pteropus vampyrus | reverse complement strand
CCTCAAGTTTTTTTATTTAGAATTCTTGTTCATCTTACTCTATTCAGAACTTGGAAAGACCCTTAATTCTAGAATATTATACATAGAGGCTTCCAAAATGATCCCCCACTAGAAAATAATGCCAAAGGCTCTATACAACACCCTGCTTTACTACTAATAATTCTTTTTTTTCCCCATAAATCTCCTGATATAAAGTACAAGAAGCATAAGTGCTTTTTCTAAAATATGGACCAATTGGAGAACCTTGCAGGTAATTCAGTTAATAAGTGCCTTATAGTCACCTATCCAAGTATATCAAGTATGTTAGAATCTGTGTCTATTTGATTAGTTACATTTGAAGGCATCATCTCATCAAGCTTATAGATATGCATCTTCATTCTTGAAGACCCATCCATTTTCCGCACAGGTCGATGTAGAAAATCAAGTGGAGATGTGATAGGTATTACATTCTTTGCATTGTGTGAATTTTTAATAGTGACACTAATATCTGCAGTTCTTTCAGAGAATTATCCCATTGGACATATTTTCTAGGATTGTGTCGCATAGTTTCAGTATCTCCAAACTAACCTTTCTATCACATTATCTTTTAACCTATAGGTGAGGGGGAAAATGGCAAAATAAGCGTGAAATGGAGTTGCGACTCCTATTGAACCCACTGTGAAGTAGAATTTGATTAAGCCCTTAGCCCTGACTCTAATCTTTGAATTGCAGTGATTTTCTTGCTACTTAGCCCTTAATAAAACCTCAGAGTCAATAGTCTACTATTCTGTTCCCCAGTGCCAATTACTTTGAAAAACAGCTGTAGCATTCTTTGGGAAAATGTAGAGATGACATTCTATATATATTTATGATAATGTCATAGTGCCCCTCTTAAAGAGCAAAGGTGGGTCTTTGAAACTGGACAGGGCTTACTTTAGTTTTGAATCTCATCAAACTGAGAAAGTGATTACATGTACTCTCTGCTAATCAAATTAGTATACTTTGTCCTGGGCATCCATATTAGTCAGTCCTTCTGTTCTAAAACTGTGCTCCTTTGTCCTTGGTACAAACGCCCTCTGAATCCATTCCCGTATGTGTTTCTCACTTCTTTGCTTATATAAATCAGCAGGTTCCATATTTCTTTTAGTTGTAAGATTGCTTTTCCCAGGCTTGAATATTTTGCTGTCCCCACTCCAGAGCAGGCTGGGATAGAACTAGAGTTATAAGCCTAAAGGCATTCAATCATGTGATTAGAACGCCACCATTGGAACCCCTCAAAGCTACTGCATCCAGGCCATACATACTGCCACCTCTATAATGAGTATCTGGCTTCTTTGACTTTTACAGGGGATTCCTACCAAAATATACATTGTGGGAGACCCTACAAACAGGGAAAGGGTTTGAATGCCTTATACCAAGATGAAGACTAATATGCACCACATTTTACAGGTGGAGAAATGCAAGAAAATGAGAAGTTCTTATTAAATGTGGTAACTTCATTCTTATCATGTATTCTTCTATCAGTTCTTTTAAAATATCTCCTCTCTCAAGACTCACACCCAATTTATGACTATAAAAATAAATCGTTTATAATTTATGTATGTTGAGTAGTTTCAACAAAAGCATATCCTTTATACAAAGTATGTAAAGATTTTATTCTACTCTCTCAACTTATTGTAGTAATAAAATCTGTATCTAAAAATTTCATAGAGCAGAAACCTTATGATAGCAATGCGTATTTCAGGAGGTATCATATGGCTGTGGTACTTATAATTTTTATGTCATTTTGGAAATAGAACATTTAAATATATAGTATTAATAAAATAAAAATTCCTTATGGGATTATTGGCTTTTACCATATTGATGATAAAAATAGATTAGTTCATGCTTCATGTAATTATGATGTAAGATTACTTATCAAGAGAGCATTACTTTTTTGAAAATATAGTTTTTTTTATTAAAAAATATTTCAATTATAGTTGGTGTAGTTGAAAATATAGTTTAAAAAGTAATCATTTAGCATGGAATTCTTTGCTATGACCAAATCTTTATTTACTAAAAGTTATTTTTGCAAATTATCTTTCGATATTATATATGATCGAATATAAGGCAACATCATTCTCAAATTATACCTTAAAAAGAGATGTTCATCTTACATTGGTGTCATTATAGATCTCTTATAATGGAACACTCATGAAAGTACTTTAATTTGATCAAAAAATTAAGGAGGAAAGGCATATTTGCCTTAAATTACATCAGTCAAAGTTAGTTTGGATGCTTGAAAAACTTACCTGAAAATTGGGTAAAAGCAGGCAAAGGAATTTAAGAAAGAATTATTCCTAAATTGCATGACATGACAATTTAAAGTATTTGCAGTTAACAAGTAGCAAAAATTGTGAGCAAGAACACTGTTTTTTGATAACATATTTTGGGGAAATGAAAGAATCACCATGTATTCATTCATACTCACATGGTAGTCACATATGACATTTTATTTTGTAGCTCACTGTAAAGCTAACATTGAACAAATATATGTATCTAGTTTACACATGCTCATATAGAACTATACTTATGTTCGCACATATAGTTACATATATTGATATATGACTATATGTATAAGTATTGTAATTACATTCTTTCTTCACTAAGTTTTTATTAATATGGATTTATTTCTTCTTACTCAACTTGGTAAATGGATTAAATAATGTCGCAATTGTAATTATGTCTATAATTATACTCATAGCATTTTTGTTGTTGTTTATAAAGGGGTCTAATGCCATTCATAGACAGAATAATGGCTTGTTGCAACTGTAGCTTCTTTGCAAGTCTAGGCTTGCTTAAAGGCTATATGCGAATATTACTCAAGAAATCATTTGGTCCTTTCCCAGAGAATGTTCCTTTAACATAGGAAGAAGTAGACTTAGTTAAAACAATTTCTATACAAGGTCCCAGTGTATGTTAATTTCATATTCTAAGAAACTGAGACAAAACAAAGGTAGAAATGGGGAGGTTAAGACTTCCTTATAGAGTAGATGCTCCACATATAATTATGTGGACAAGTCCATTTTGATGCCTAAAATGGGTCTTGGTATGTTACACATTTAATTTGCTAGTAGAAATTCACTTAAGCCTATATATTTCTTGAAGTAACATCTTTAAAAGTAGTTAATGAAACTGGCATGACCTGGAAGTCCAGTCTTGTGACTTTTAGTCATGCTGTGGGGTTTCCTGAAACTGGGGAGCAGTTGATTTTTATTTGTGATTAGACAGACCATATGAACTGAAAACCAGCAGAGGGTGGAGGCAAACCCATGCGTGACTACCTGTCAAGCCTTCCCTCCAGTCCCAGAAGAGTGAGTTAGGAAACCTCTGATCTCATCTGTGTAGAGTTCAAGTAAGGACACAAGATGGCAATTTTTAAGAGTATTTTGAAGGATGAACACCAGTTAAGTCAGTGTCTCATGTCACCAAAGACAAGAGAATATCAGGCACATATTACTTAATAAATGTTGGTTGAGCGAATAAATGACTGCAAACTTCTCAAATTTGTCTTTAGTCTATGTCTCAAATTTACTTTGTCCACTGCTTGTAGGTTATCATGCAAAAAATATATGCAAGTACTTTAATAAATTGTAGTTTTCTCTATTAAACAAATATCTTTTGTTGTTCTACGGATATTTTCAAATGACTTTAATATTAATTTTATTAAGGTAATATATCTCATAGTTTTTTTTTTTTAAATGATGTTAAAATTCTAATAAACTAGGACGAATCTCCTCCCAAGCCCTAGTCTCAACTCCCACAGGAAAACATTTGACTTTTCTAGTGTTTTTTTTTAATTGTACTTACTTACTTATTTCTAAATGACTTGCTTATCCTGCTATTTCTTTATTTAGTGATTTTACACATTATTTGTTGACTTTATAATAGTTGAGAATTTAACACTGACGGTCTTTCCTTATCCCCATCCTCTACATGCAGTTATATCATAGTTTATGGTTACACTTTTGTCAGCCATTTATAATTATATCCACATCTGCACAAAGTGGTATATTATCATTATGTTTCTCTTCTCTCAGAACCTTTTGTTTTTCCCGGAGTTAGTAATATCTTTTTTTTTCCAATTCGTTTAATATATTTTGTACCTACTATAATTATTCACGAATATCCCCATATAATATTTTAAATAGTCAGAATAGTCAGAATTTCTATAACAAACAACACAAAAAGTCTCAGTGCCTTACATGGTATGTTTATTTCTTACTCATGTCACATGTGGCAGCTAGGGTTTATATGTCACACAGTCATCCAGAGTCACAAATGGCTTTCATCTTGGGACTTTAATGTCTTTTAGGGCCTCAGAACTCTTCATTAAGCCTGTGTGTGTAGTCTTTGATACTAATAAGGAAAGAAGAAAAGCATAGAAGCTCTCATAGGTTATGAGGGAATGGCCTGGAAGTGGTGGTAAACATCACTGCTACTCACATACCATTGGCCAAAACTCAGTTACATGCCTCCCTGCCTGCAAGGGGCTAAGAAATGAAATCTAGTGGGGTACATAGAAAAATGGGAACATGGACTTGGATGAGCGCTTCCAGTTTTGACAGCACACACATTTATCAAGAATTGTTCAAATGGACATGTACATCAAATAATTCTTTTCTTTTCTTGTTTTTTTCTTGATGATTTCCCTACTGCAATCTAACCTTCTTATCTCTAGGCCTGCTTCACAGATGTTGCTCTGGAGAATTTACTGTCTCCTCTGTTGGTTCTGCATTTCCTGGGTACTATCTCTTCCTCTTTCTTGATTTATAAGCTCATTTTTGGAACTCTTCTTTAAAAATGGTATGGAAGTATATTTTTGAATCCTCGCATATCTGAAAATATCTTTAATCACATTTCGCGAATATCTTGTCTGTGTATACAAATCTAAGTTCAAAATAATTTTATTTTTAAAATGTGAACACATTTTAAGAATCTTCTGGATCTATTATTACTCTCAAGATATCCAATGCAATTTTTATTCTTTTCCTTTGCATGTGATCTGTTTTATATTATTGGAAGATGTTTTAGGTTTTCTTTATTCCTGGGCTTCTAATATTTCAAAATGCTGTATCTTAGTGTGTTTAATTAATTAATTTAAAATTTTATTCTCCAGGACTTTTGGTGAAACTTCTGATCCCCAAAATTCATGGTATTCATTTCTGGAATTGTTTCTGCATAATTTCTTTAGTTAACTTTTTCATCCCTTTCTGGATTAAAAAAAAAAGCACCTCTTTTCTGGAACTCTCTGGGATTTCCATTAGTCAAAAAATGTTTCCCTTTTCTCCAATTTTTTATTTCTATAGTTTTTTCTATTTTCCTGAAGATTTTTCAACTTAATTTTATAACCCATCTGTCAAATTTTTCAAATTTTGAGCATATTTTCAATATCGAGAGTTTTTTCTGTCATATATAAATTTATTTTTAATTCATTTTCTGTAAAAGCAGAGTAAAAATGCATGTGTTCAATTCTTCTTGTTAAACCACAAATTACTCTAGTTGGCTCTCTCCAGAAAATAAACCTCCAGTCTCCTGGAGGGCTGGGTTGAGCAGATGGAGGAAGTTATGGGTGGTCGATGGTGTGGCCGTGGGGCAGGGAAGTTTGAGTCCAAGCATTCTGCGTACAGACATCTCACCAAACTCCTGTGTTCACCCCACCAGCTAGCCTCCTTCTATGGTGGTGTTTATGCCTCCTAGGCCTGAGCCTCCCAGGGTTATGCAGGGAGCACTGTGCTGCTTCTTATCCATAACCCCTCCTACGGACATGCAGTAGATTCACTCTTCTCTACCGAAACAGTTACCAAGCCTCCATCAATTTGACTTAGGTTCTCCCAGCCACCTATTGCAGTTTATTTTGTCTTTGTATGTTGCTTTTCCCTTTTATTTCTCTTTATGATTTAATAACATTTAAAAATTAATTTATTCTTGTGTAAGAGGAGTTTGGGGAAGGGGATCTGAAACATGCGTAATCAATTTGCCATTTTTCACTAGAACTTTCTCATGTACATTTATATCCATTTACCTCAGTGCTGTATTTATTGAATGATAAACCTATTGACTGAAATTATGTCTATTTAATTTGTGCTAAAAAACCTCCAGGTATAGGAAGGCATTTGTTTTTTATTATGACACAAGATGCTGTCACCATGTTTTTACTGGTTTTCCTGGATATTTTATTCTGCTCTACCTCTGTTCAAAGTGACCTCCGTGAGGTGGCCAAGAATCATTTCTTGGATCTTCTCTTACCTCCTTCTCCTCCTTAGAATCTCTCTTTCCAGAGGTGAGAACAAGCCCCACCACTCAGGTAGCTGAGTAGCATCACAAAGTAACACCAGTGGTCCTGAGCCTCAGGACCCGATAATGTGGCGAGTGACTCCGGGAGAGCTGTCCCTGTAAGAGTTGACCCTATGAGGCAACTGACACACTTATCTGGGGAAGAGTGACAAGGAGCAGGCGATAAATGTGTGTTAGACTTTCTCATGGCAGGAACTGTCCCTGGAAATAGTTGGGAGGCAGAGCGGTACAGTGATCACCTGAGACTTGCCTTCGGGATCAGCAGACATGAGTTCCATGTTGATGGACCTTCATGATTCTGGGCACATTGTTGGGGCTTTCTTAACCTTGGTTTCTTCATTCTTAACATGCGGACAATAAAAATAATAGATGCCTTGCCTATTTCAAAGCAATGTTGCGAAAGTCAAATGAGATGATCTATGGGTAAGGGCTTTATAAACTCTACTGCAAACATAAAATAATAGCTATTAGGATTACGGTAAGTGAACACATCAATGATGTGAAGAATACAGCTTATCATTATATAGCACAGAGAATTGTTTTAAATTAATGTGCTATGTACAGTGGAATAAATTCAAGGTTGTTATGTTCCATCTCTTACCTCTCTCTTGGCTCATGAACACACATTGTTATATACTTAGATATTGCTGATGGATGCAGAATAGATTTGCTGCAAATTTTGATTTCCAGCATATATATTTTGAAAATCTACACTCCGAACTTCTTATACTTTCTCCTGGTAGATCAGAATTATTATTTTTTTAATTGGACCTTACTGTGGGAAGCTGAAGTCGATAAATGCTACCAAAATAATAAGTCTAGCTAACATGTATATAGAATTTACTGTGCCAGGCACTGTTTGATGCACTTTGCTGATGTGAATTCATTTACTCACAATAACTCTATGAAGGCATTTTATTATGTCCCTTTTCCAGATAAGAACATTGAGGCACAGAAACTAGAACTTTCCCTATATTTTCCTAATAGAATTGACAGAGTCCTGCGGAACTGAATGTTTTCTCCCGTACTCTTCTCCACCATTTGGCTCTCGTTTTGTGTTTCCTTTCAGTTTGGGGTCTTCATTGACCCCCTTCCACAGCACTCCTCTGGGAGACAGATCTTCCTAGCTGATTCTCTAGGGCACTCTGTCAGCACTGAGTCAAACAATGAAAATTTAAGCTGTCATCTCATTGTTTACCAACATGAGTGCAAGCAACAGGTTTGGAACTTTTAAATTTTCTTCACACAGGAATAAGTCAGCTGCTATTATATGTATATAGCTTGGGATTCTTACTTTTACAGTCAGGCTGTAAACTAGAGTTGTCAGTCTGTCTGAAATGTGATCCAAGAGGTAACCTACTGATCTCTGGAGTGACAAGGAGGCAAAGATGAGTGTGGTGAATACTGATTAATGTATTCATATTTACAGATCCTAACTTTTACAACACGAATTTCTTTCCAACTCCTCTCTCATTTCCCGAGGCCTTTCTCCGTTTCTTCGCTGGCAATTCCTTGCTCTCTCTATAGTTAATGAGACATTCCCTGGGGAGGAGAGAATGCGATACGTTGGTGGCAGTCCTTGCAGTGCCCTGGGCTCTTTCAATAAGACATGTCGAAGAAAACACGGGAAAATAAAGGAATGAGAATGAGCTGCTGCTAGGGCTTGAAGCCCCACAGAGGAGAATTTAACCAGGAGCCAAGCGCGTTTGAGTCACCATCAAGATTTGCCAGAGGTGAGCTCCGCACATCCGCGTTAGGACTGGGAGACACGCCTTCTTCTCACACAAACCTTGCAGATCCAGGCTCCTCAGACTGCGGACTCAGGGGTGGTGCCACAAGTCCTTCCACTTGCAGTGCTGACGGGCAGGGGCTGGGGATCGGCCAGCTTGGGACCTATCCAGCGCCACAGGTTGGAAAAATAAGGAACTATCCCCATGATGGTCGCCCTGTAAAGCAGATCCTGTGTCGTTGCTAGTGTGGAAGCCCAGGAGTTCAAGGGCTCGGGAAAGGAGAAGGACGCCTCTGAAACCTGACACCCAGCCCTCTCGCAAAGGAAACTTCGCAGGCTGGTGAGTTGGGGAAGCCGGGCTGTTATTGCTGGAATGTGTTCCCACCCACTCAGGGTATTCTCAGCTGCTAGCCTGCGAAAAGGAAGTGAGACGTGGATGAGGAGCTGCAGGCCGGCAGAGAGGCGACCAGAGCCTGTCGTGTGAGCGCCTTGGGTCTGCGGTTCTACAGAAATCCTAGCGAAGACGGTTGTGTGCGGGGGAATGGCATCAGAAAACTCTAGCTGGCTGTCTTCGTTTTGGAATTGCATGTAAAACAGCTGGTTAGGATAAAAAAACTAGACACTGCAATGCCAATTTTCTTCCATTTGTATATTAAAAAAACCCAGCCAAACATTTAACAATAATAATAATTAATAATAATAATGAAAATGGTATGTTTAGAGTTTCACTTCAGAAGTCATTTAGTGAAGCAAGCCAGGCAAGTGATAGGACATTTCTTTGCACTTCCTCAGGTGAAATAGCTGTAGAAAAATCAGAAGTAATTTCTCTCTTCCGATTTTTTGCTCGGTTATTTCTAAATTCTGATCCAAGTGTTGCAGCTACTGGGATGGGAGCATGTGTGTTCTTTCGAGTGATCATAATAAATTAGCTTCCAAAATAACATTATTTAGTTATCTGAAGACTATTAAAGCAGGTGAAATGTAATCAGCAAAAGCTAGAGGGGCTGCCTTCCTAGGAAAAAGCTGTGTTTTGGTTAAAGTCATACCTATGACAGGACATGTTTACTAGCTTTTTATTTCAAGATCTACAATTAAGGGTGTAAGATTCCAGTTGTTGAAATGGAATATTATTAATTTAAGCTCAAATTAATAACATGTAGTCCCAGGATTTTCTGCAACAAAATTATTTAACATAATAATAGTTATGAATTCTGATTTAGTTCTGTTTAAAAGAAAAATATGTACTGTTTTTAATATTTAGTTACATTCATGCATATTCAGTAATATTATAAATAAATATTATATACATGGTGGTATAGTTCTGAATTTGAAAAGTTAACAGAAAAGATAGACTTCAGCATTATAGCCTCAGGTATTTAAGTTTATTGAATTTTCAAATTACCGTAGAGTCCAAATTGTACTATGAACTGAGAGACATTCCCCTAAATATTTTCTAGGTTCCCAACATAATCCTCTACCCAGTTGGGATCAGCACTTCTTGAAAGCGAGATGAGCTTCTTAAGGATCACCAGAAAAGGGTGCTCTTGGCAGATAGTTTCCTGTCAAGAACTGACTATTGTCTCCCATAAAATGTTGCCATCATTGCTGTGGAAAGGAAACTAAAACATTGCAGATGAAACTGGATGAGCCTGTTCTCATAGTTGCCAAGAAGGAATAAAGGGAATCTGTCATATGTAAGCAAACCACAACTCTCTCATAGGCCATTTCTGGAACAGGAATATTTGACCTGATAGGTAAGGTAACCCTAAGATAATCGATCATCTCAGCTCCTTGTCACACCAGCTAATAATTAAATTATCTGCTGTTTTCTGAATCGCTTTTCATGTATTTAACTCTCCTGGAAAAGTGGAAGTCATCCAAAGCTCCAGGTGGTTCAGAACAGAAATCTGCTCTTTTCTCACCCTCGCTCTGGGGAATTTCGAGTTAGGTTTTTTTTTGTTTTTTGTGTTTTTTTTGGCTTTCAGAGAATGGAGCATGAAACACAGACCAACTAGTCACAGAAAGTTCAGCACACAATTAATCCAGTTTCTTGAGTTGAATCATCAAGGCAGGTTGACCAATAGTTCAACTCTTAAGCAAGTAATTGTAATGTTGAGATGCAGGAAAACAATTACAGTAAAACCAGACAGGACAGACATGTTGTTTTCCATGACACGTATGTTGCTTTCTAAAGATGGTGGCTAAAGGGGAATGATTTTTTTACTCATTCTTAGTGCATATGGAGCTTAAGTTTATTACATAGTTGTAAGAAATAGTGACATCACTAAGCACAATAAAAACCTTATTATAAACCCCATAAATGGAGTTGAGAGTATTACTTAATTTGTTTCATGCTTTTACAACTATTATTCATGTTCTCTAATATATTAATCTTTCATGGGCCCTCCTTACATGGAAAAAAAAAAACTTTTCTGGAGTACCAATGAGAATAAAACTGTTTGACACATAGCTAAAAATACTTTCAATTAGACACCTATGCCAATAAATAAATTAGTAATTATACAAGTTTCAGTGCTATTTTAAAAACTTGAAGTACAATTATGAGAGTGACCTGAGAGGGGGAAGGAGACTGTGATTCAGTAGTCAGGGAGAGCCTCAAGGAAGGCCATCTTTTTACAAGATCACCATGGCCTCCTGAGGAAAATGTGTCGTAGAATGACCAGTGTAGAAGAGACACCAGTTAGGAGGCTGTTCCACTAGACCAGAGATGACAGTGGCATAGAACAGAGTGGAAAACAGTGGTCCCAAAGAGAAGTAGATAGAACCAGGAGATATTTGAAGACAGGGCTGACAGGATTTGCTGACTAATTGGTTAAGGGATGGGGACAAAGGAAAGGAAGACTCAAAATGATCGCCAGGTTCAGTACTAAAGATACGGGGTAGATGGTGAAACCGTTTCCTAAGATGGGTACAGCTAGCTGAAAGACATGTTCGAAGAGAAAATGAAGAATTCGTTTCCAGCCCTTTGAGGTATCTTTAGGTATCCAAGGGGAAATGTCAAACTAGGCTCTTGGATGTAAATATCTGGAGTACTTGGAAGAAGTCACAGATGAATATAGAAAGTTGGGAATCAAGTGCCTATGGATGCTATTTAGAGCCGCAGCCTCAAAGACATCTCTTAGAAAGATAGCAGAGAGATAGAAACATAGAAACTTAAGGGCCAAGTTCTTGCTTATTCTAGCATCAAGGGATCTTGCATAGAAGCCAGTAAAAAGCCAGCGAAGTGAGAGGCAAACCAGAAGAACGTGTTGTCATGGAACCCAAGCCAGAAAATATTTCAAAAAAAAAAAAAAAGGGAAAGGTCAATTGTGTCAGATGTGGCTAGAATGCTGAGGACTGAGAAGTGACGATTGCGTGTGGCAATTTGGAATCACTGGCCCCTTTGATAGGAGTTGGAGTTCTTAAAAATAAAGAATTCAGATAAACTATCTTTCAAAAAATTTGGAAATAGCATTTTGTATTATCTCAAAAGAGATACCACTAGAGAAATTCATGAGACTACATAGAGGCTTTAATAAAATCAGCTTTTAAAAATGGATTATAGAATAGGTGACTAAAGGGTACATAATTAGAAATACCTACGAAGGTGTTAAATCAGCTGTAAGCACAGTATGAGGAAGAGTAAAATCCAAAGTGGGATAAAGCTTGAAAAAAATGCTGAGGAGAGTCCAAGATTATTCTAGTGCTGTTTAGAGCAAAGCAGTGACTAAGAAAGTTAGTAGATGTGAGAGAAAGTGGAATTTCTCACTGTTTATTGCTTCTCTCTCGTTTTCCAATGAAAGGAAATACTGTTCAAAAACAGGAAGGATATGACAATACTAAAAGAAAATTAACATAAAAGCAAGATAAGAAGTTATTGTGACTGTAAGTAACTTCTTTAAATGGGAAAGAACAACAGTGGGAGCAGTCAAGACCACCTGTCTACAGAAGTAGTGTTTTAGTTGAGACCTGAAGGATGTCTCGATGCCAGTCAGGTGCACAGTTGAGAGAGAACAGTTCAGACAGAGCAAAAGCATCTGCCGAGTTCCTGACTTAGGACAGTGTTTGGTGCATTTAATGATCGTACAGAAGAGTTCAGAGCATGGAAGGCAGGTGGTAGAGAGGGCCACAAGGCGAGACTGGAGAGACCACTTGTGGAGTCACTGCAGGGACTGGATCAGGCCAAAGAAGACCAAGAAGTGCAGCATTCCAAGAGTTATTTGTTGCAGAGAAGGCTGATACTGGAAAGTTAGACCAAATGACCTTCGAGCTCTCTTCCAAAACCGTAATCCTTCAAATACAAGAACATAACGCATTTGATGTTAGATAGATATTCTGGATTACAAATTAAGAGATAATAGAAAATGTAGTTAATACAGTCGTAAATAAATAACAACAGAACAAAGTAAATAAGTTGTCACTACCATATAAACCAAATGTCTAATATCCAGAAATGCAGAACAAAACTTTTTTTAGTAGGTAAAACTATATTCAAGGATATCAAGAGTCACCCACATAATTTTGGGAACAATTTCAGAGAAGGCAGACTAGATGTCATAAATTAGTGAGATTTACAACGAACATTAAGAAGTCCATCAATAATATAAAATACTGCTAGTGCTGAGTAATATAGCTATGAATATGGCATTCAGTCTCCATAAAACTTAATTTTCTCCTGTGTGGAAAAAAGAAAAAGACTGATTATTTTAATATCCCTATTGTCTAGCTGTATATCTGGGTAACTTACAATCTTTGCTTTATGTTTAGTTTCTTTCTTCCTCTTTTTTTTTGTACTTTTCCTCTTTTCTTTCCATTTATGTACCTGTTTACCCATTTAGATAGGTAGATATCCATAGATATTGATGTACGTATGTATATGTAGATATATATGTACATATATGCACACACTCGAAGAGAGAAAAAAGAGAAAGAAATATATAGACTCTATAAAAGAGAAAAATTTCATTTTAAAAAGCTTAGGAAAAAAGTACAAGATTTTATTTTAATCTTTCTGTGGCATGCACATTTATTTTTAATTATAGTGATCTTGGGATCGACCCAATGTGTTTCTTTGTTGCTTCTTTCTTTAACTTGCTCAGATAAATGAAACTCTGTATTAAATATGACCTGAAAAAAACACCAGAATGAAAATAATTAGAAAAAGCAGAATTGCTTTGTATTCTATTTGTCCAATCTAACTTAGGCAAGGACTTTAGAGCCTCAGAAGTTTGTTAAAAGAATTATTCAGTTCTCGTTGTCTTGTATTCAAAATATACTCCTCTTATAAACAAATGTACTGTTGATAAATGTTTCTGGATATGTCAAATGTTTAAAATATAGAACAAAATTAAGTTTTCAAAAAGAAAAAAAAAACTAGGCATCTCTTAGTGCTTAAAAAAATGAAAACCTTTTCCAAGATCAAGAGCTTCTGCATGTTGACTGGGGTGCCTCTTTGCATGGACTTTGGACCTCTGATTTTCTGAAGTTTTCTCCCAACTGCTGGGAAATGTGGGACATGCTATCTACCTGCTAATTTCTTAATTCTTTCGGTGAACTAAAGCTAGGTACCACCACTTACTATGTGGAGCTTATTATTCCCAGTCTCTGTTCCTATCCCTCCCCATTCAGCCTTTCATTTTAATCTTCCTAAGGTTGGCAATACCTGTTATCAAATGCTGGTTTAGAGGTAAAAGGTTCTACCAGAAATGATACAGAAAACAACACTGAAAAACATATCTTAGGAAAAAAAAAATCACTTCAATGACAATATTTTGGTATTTATAACTGAGGGTTAAGGCATAATGAAACCAGCATAAATAAATAGAACATGACATGAGAAAGACCTGTTCCTTAATCTTCAATTGGAAATAAGATGCTAGTTTTATGAAGACTGCATAGTAGCAATAAAATGAAATGAGCAATTTAGGGTTTGCTTATCTCTCTGGATCTCACTAGATCATCATCAGGTGCTAGTTATTTTGAAACACCATATACATTCTCCCGAAATCTCTCTTGTTAGATTTAAATTTTTATCTTATCTACGAGAAAAACCAAGCAAACCAAAGTAGAATGCATAACTCATTTGACTGCCCCTGGGTACCTCCTTAATTGAGGTGCATGCTCGCACTCCAAAACTGGCATACTTGATGAGATTATTCCTGGTTAAAGGTGAAGACCAGATGAAAATGAAGGGTAAGGGTCCTTGTCTAGTGCGTTTTTTCCTCTGATAGCAACAGGCCAACCGAAGGGCTTGGTCTCCTCTGCAGACTCGAAGAAAGTCTGGTGTGCATGTGTTTTCAGTGCAAGCTGCAGGGGTGTCTTTGATTTCTATGTTGTGGTTTTCTTTGTAAAGCAACTATATAATAATAACTGAGTTGCTGTGAGAATGAATTTTCCTTAAATTATAATGTTTTTCTTCCTGGTTCCCTACAGTTTTTCTAATCAAGTGCGGTTTTCACGGTTCTGACTTCCTACAGTTTTTACTCTCTCAAAGTACAATTTGACATTTAATGTAAACTCATGCAGGAGGCCCAGGGAATCAGAAACTCGTTTCCTATCCTTTAATTCATGGAAGGTTTTGGATTAGGGTGATTTTAATGAAATAGAGCCTTGAAATATGATGTAATTGGTCTAGAGCAGTAATGTCGATTCTTGAAATCAATATAGTAAATATTTACACACCTACAGGAATAGGCGCCTTGAGAACAGAGAACTAATTCAAAAGATAAAAGGAACAATTCGAATTCATAAATGTTAACTATATATTTAAAGAAAGATGTTCTATTGACATCGTATTTTATAACTAGCAGTTACATTTATATTTGTCTTATTTTTCAGGAATCATGTTTTTTTTTTTTTTAAATGTGTAGAAATTGGAATAAAGGAGTTCAAGAAATAGCTCAAAACTGCCTTCTAATATTTCTTTCTACCGTAAACATGTTATTGTGCATGGACACTTGATCCAAAAGATGAAAATAAGAAACCCAAGAATTATTGACATCCTTTGGAGAGTACAAATTCTACCTGGATAGCATAAAATTTAGAGAAAATGTCAAAGTAGTTATGTTAAAGTCGACAATGTTATTTATTAAAAAATAAAAGATCTGCTCACCATGTTAAAACTGATAATAGCAATTCAATCTCTAATTTAATAGCAATTTAATAGCAATATAATTTTTATATATCTGAATTTTTATTAAAAAAATTTAAGTGACTTATGTATCAGCATCATATTTAGTACTTAGGTTGTAAAGATGAATAAAACATAGTTCCTGCTCTTGAAGAACTTAGAATCTGATAAAGTAGAGAGATATATGAGCAGATGATTTCAGTGTAAACTGGTAAAATTAGTGGGTTGAATGTTGTATTGTGATAATTAAGAGGAAGACAAATTTAAGGAGATTAAAAATGTAGAGAGATCAGTTAGGAGTGAGAAATAAAAAAAGTCTGAAATTAAGTCAGTGATTGTAAGTAAAGGTAGGGAAGAAAAGTCAGATTGGAGAAATTATTGAGTAGCATTGACCAGATACTGGGAGAAAGGAGAAATTTTTATAACATCTCAATTGCTGGCTTTAGGAGGCAATAGATGCACGCATAGTGGTCCCCCAAAGGTAAATGAGGTATAGAAAAGGTTGAGGGAGAGAGACATACTGTATTTGGGGTACCCGTGGTCATTCAATTGGATTTGTATAGAAGCATGTTGAGGGAGAGAGACATACTGTATTTGGGGTACCCGTGGTCATTCAATTGGATTTGTTCGGGAAAATGGCTCCCAGAGTCTAAACTGCCTAGGAGAGGTCAGGTTGGTAATAGTGATTGGGGAATACTGGTAGGCAAGTAATCACTAAAATTCATAAAAACTAATGCCATCTCTCAGAAAGACCCTGGAAGGAGAGAGGAATAGTAGCCATAAGATGGGACTCATAATTTTTTCCTTTACTTTAACCACTGCTCTGCTTTGCCTAATAATGACATTTAAGTTCTGGAAGGACTTAGAGAAAATATAAGGTTATATCTAATTATATATATTTGTCATTATTATTATTGTTAAATTGGGAGGATATTTTAAATATTTCTGTAACTCTTAGTTTATGACTGTGACATCATTTATTCCTTTTTGTAGGGCAATCACTGTAAGTAACATTTTATTTCCCTAAAATTCTGTTCACTCACATCCTCTTCTGGCTGCTCTGTTAAAAATGACAAGTCATATCTCAGGAATGTGTTCTAGCACCATAGAATAGAAAACCTAACAGATTGCTAAAGTGGTTGAATCTATTGATTTGGGCTCATTAACATCACACTTTAATAACTGATGGCCAGCCCATATTAATTTAAGGACAAACTCCCATTCTCTTCATTTTACTCAGTAGCTTTGTTCTAATTCTGCTATGACTGAACTTATGACACTTTGAGCCTCAAGATCTACTTCCCAAAGCATGACAAAACGTATCACAATGTTCTAAAAGAACTGAAGACTAATTCACTTGTAATGATTACTTCTGTAATTTTCAATATATGAAATATTGTCATATGATTGACTCGTAAGTATATGCCAAGTGGGTAAGTTTAGGAAAAGTTATTCTCCTTTCTTCTGTTCCCATCCCATCTTCATCCTCATGATAATATGCCTTCTGGTTCACTGTTTGAAAAACGTCTGGGGACTATTTTTATTACATTTACAAACATTTTTTGTACAGCCATGTGACTGCTTCTAACTCCTCAATGAAAGTATTTCTGATTATTACATAATCGGTATGAGAACATTTGACATGCCCACTTGTCTTCCAGGTGTATAAAGCATTCTTTGCTATGGATGCATCATTTCAGACATCTATTTCTGAACAAATGTGTTTTAAATAAACACTACTTATGATATGCCAATAGCATAGTTATTTATATTCTAATTATTATAGATGGAGAAGCAAATCCTAAAAAACATTTATGACTCATCTATGAGTTAGACATATAATCCATGTCTAGAAATATCCCAGTCAGGATTTCTAATTAGAACCACATTGACTTTAGTCCTTTTGTACTTTTTCCTCAAGCTTTTGATTACTTATGTTATTCACTAAGCTATTATCTTACTGTGAATCTTCTAGATTATCCTCCTTTGGAAATTCACCAATATTTCATTTTCTCTTGGTAAATATCAGTGTGTTTTTCTTGTTCGAGGTTTATGTATTGGTAAGCTAATATCATGGGCACAAATCTCTTGTTTTGCATAATATTTGGACTTGTGTGGAAATATAATAATAATATGAAGAAAAAGGCACAAATATCGCAAAAGAAAAGTCCTGTAATTTATGATGAGCATTTGTGGATTACTATAAATTTTGACTGTTAGACGTGGTTGTCAAGGGTAAAAATTTACATTGATTAGTTTTTGATTAAAGACTGACAATAAGCACCATCATTAAAGACTGATAATATATTTCAACTTTGAAATATTATTACCAAAAGAAAGCATCATTGAATGCGCTAATTTTCAGTCTAGACCACTACGTAACAAAATTGATAGTTTGATCATTTGCTTCTTAATCGACTCAGTTTCTCAAATTCTACTTTTTCTTTCAAACATTTACTGTTTGGAATAATTTTTTCTATATAACTTGTAGATTTCAGGACATTCATATGGTATACATGCAAAGGTATGAAAAAGATGAAGGGCTAAACAAACACTTCTCTCATTTTAGTCATAATCTTTATGAGTTTAGTTTCTTTTAACACAATTGCCAAAATCTGCCCAAGGAACGATTTAAAGGCAAAGTTGAACTAAATGATCCAGGTGACAGTGAGGTCTTCTCCAAACCACAGAGTCCTAAGGACAAGGATATATAAAGGCAAAAATAAAAGTTTTCAAAAAAATCTATTTAAATAGGGCTTTCCTGTTGGCCTGATGTATTATCTAACACCCCTAGCTACTGAGAGCATATATCAAATCTGGTACTAATTAAGACAAGTCTAAGGAGTAGACTCAATCTTGAAGAAAATATTTTGTTTTTTAAGCAGCAAATATCATCACTTAATTCCCATTACTTTAAAGTTACCCTGTTTAACTGTATCTAAAATTAATTGATACTAGAATTAAAAAGGAGAGTGAATATTTTTATGATATGTATTGCAATGGTGAGTTTCCAGGACTACATTTATATTATAGCAATTGTATGTATAAGTAAATCCATATTCTTAAGAATATTCTTAAGAATAGTTTCTTTTGCCATGAAGCTTTATTAAGAAAGAAACAAAAGATGCTCTTTTGTAGGCATTTTAGACAAATGATATATTCTCAGCTTCTCCTATGTAATTGGAAATAATGAAGCTTTTTATAAGGCTGGACATTCCCTGGGGCCCCTCAACTCCTGCCTGGGCAAATAATTTTATTGTATTTCTATTTTATCGTGGAGGTAAGATTGTCTCCTTGAGTCTTCTTTTTTTCTTTGACATTTGTTGATGGTTGAGCAAAGAACTTTCTTTTTAAGTGTAAATCATGGTTAAATTGATTTCTCTCAAAACTTTATCTCAGAGCCCACTTTTCTCTTTTGATATTTTCCTACAGTGCTTGGTGCCCATTTGTTGCTCCCAAGCTGGAAAATTAAGGACTCGTTGACCAGTCTTTCTGATGAATTAATTTCTGCTAAAGTATCTATGACTGAAAACAACGAATGAATTACTCT
This sequence comes from Pteropus vampyrus, assembly GCF_000151845.1. Classification (NCBI taxonomy): domain Eukaryota; kingdom Metazoa; phylum Chordata; class Mammalia; order Chiroptera; family Pteropodidae; genus Pteropus; species Pteropus vampyrus. The sequence continues at coordinate 7,101,038 of NW_011888843.1, read as the reverse complement.
TCTCAATAAGCATTTTGCTTTATAACATGTAGCAAATATCCTAATATTAGAAGTTTCAGGCTTAAGAATAGATTTGTAGGGGAACACTTTGGGGCAAAAAGAACTTTATCAGTTAAAGCTAATGTAGCCCATGTGAAGGGTGGCACTATGGTCTGGAATTTTTGGAGCAGCCACCATTGAAAATCTTTCATCACTAGGGCCAACTGTGGGTTAGATAAAGACCCAAATCCTTATGGTCACATTCCCTTGTAGAAAAGGTGTCCTTTCTATAGAGTCTCAAGTCCAACCTCAGAAAGGGAATTGGCCCATTCATAGAGTTTGAGGCTTGTCCACAACACTTGACTGTGTATCCTTGATAGTTTAAGTTCTTGATTTCCTGTCTCGTGGGTGAGATTACAAGTATGTAAATAGACTTGGTGGTAAGCTGGCAGACACTGTATTTAGTCCACAAACTAAAGCAATAGTAACTGATCAAACTGCCTGAGCATTTTTCTATCAGGGATAGTAGCATTTTTATTAGCTAACTTCAGCCAATTGCTAGTTTAAGAGGTGGGCTTATAAGCAACTAATTTCTCTAAACAGGTCCAGGTCTACAATTACAAACTAAATGGCCAACCTCATAGATACAGGATATCAAAAGATCACTTGGTCATTTGAATCTTGGTAAATTTAGAGTGATTCTTAACAGCACTACTGCCCTCTGAGTTGTTACCTTCCGAAATAGACACCAGTGTACTTTAGTCCAATTTCCAGCCTGGAAAAACATACTCATAGAATAAAATGGCTCAAAATTGAGGATTTAAACAATTCACAAGAATCACAGAGAGATAAGAGTTTGACTGTCCTTAGAGACAAAAAAAAAAACATGTGTAACTGATTATAGTAAGCAAAATAGAGTCTAGCATTCACCACTTAAACTCATTTGGAGTGTTGTCAAGTAACAAGATAGGTCAAATGTCTCATGTCAGAAAACTGTTATATAAGATATAGCTCTAAAGTAAAACTAATTTGTTCATCACGAGAAAATTTAGTCCTGGTTTTCTATCTGTACTTGGATTATTTCCAAACTATACTTAAGTTCAAGTCACTGAAATTTAGACAATTGGACTGGAAGTGGTTGACCCACTTATTTGTAAGAAGGGCTGTAACAAGCAGTCTCTTGTTTATTCTACCATGAGGAAAACATAGGTCAGATGACTACGGACATTTTTTGAAATATTTTTATATTTTTTTCTTTGCATAACTACTAGAACACTTAAGCAAATAAGCTGAAATTATTTCTGGTCTCTTTTTAAGAACCTGAAGTTTTTGAACTATTTTTCAGAAAAGCATTTCTATAGAACTTTATGTGTGAAAGGAAATTTGGGTAGATATTTTCAACTAATTTTTAAGAATAATGTGGTTTATCAGGACATTCTTAAGTCCATCGAAGCTAAGATGATAATATCAAGAAAGACAAAGAAAGTCACCATTGGGAACATATCAATGGGATAGGTCAAATTCCATTTTCCTCTGGGTCACAGAAGAATTCAAAATATTGACTACAATGTATTTTAACATATCCATTGCCATTAGGTTTTATCTGTCTTTACTTTTAAGAGCACATGCCTATTTAAAATTATTTTTAGTGTGGACGGCTGCTGCAACTAACAATTTAACCTTAGATTTATTTGTTTCAGACAACAATATTTGTTATATTTTGGATTCATGCATTTGTAATAATTTTGAATGAGCAGAAGGTGTAAACCTCTATAAAGTCAATCACTGTCCCTCAGATTTACCTATACAATTGTCACTGGGTGTTGTTAGCAAGTAACATAACCTGACAAGAGTTTGTGGTAAAGCTTTTACAGATAATTGAGGTTCAGGAAGGCAGTAAAATAAATTAGCGCTATGTACAGTTGACATTTAGTAAAGATTTATTGTAAAAGCATACCTATACTCTTAGACCTTCAATAAAATTTAATCTTTTGTTTTAGCAGTGGTATATAACCCTGTATCAAGAAGATGCTTCTGACTCTGTAAGGAGAACTTGTACCTGAAGTGGTTTTAAAAATAGGCCAGGAATGTTTTTGCAACCATCTCTCCTGTTCCCTCTTCTGATTCCCCTAAAACTAGGGGTGACAGTAAACACACTAAACAACCAGCATGGCACCTGCTGACCAATCAGAATATCAGGAACATTTAAGCCACACTGGTTTGTGCCTGTTTCATATCCGTTGGGCCAGGAGATCAAGGTCAAACTATTATTAAATAAAGCAGAGCAAACTGGCTTATTTGAAAATCAGATACATTCTAACCTTCAACTCAATCTACTTGATTTTAACACTTTAAAGCATCATATGGTAACAGGAGGATAATTTCTATTCTTCTGAAATTAAAAGTGTGAATGATGAAGTCTTCTTTGAAATAGTTCTTCATTTTCTATAAACTTTGGCCAAACTGGAGATATATATTTTTTCTTCTTTTTCAGATAATCAAGGTTAAAATAATTTTTAAAACCATGGATATAGAGCAACCATCCCTCATATGTGGCAATCTATATGTCAAGTGCTCATCCAAACAGGTTTAGGACCACAGTCTAAATGAGGAACAGGAAGTATAAGTGCCACAGAACTAGAAGAAAAGTCATTTCATAACTCTTAGATGGCTTCAGTGAAGAGGGGAGGAGTATCATAGTAATTAGGGTGGAGTCTGAAATAACAAGGGTGTGACTTCAAGAACCAAGCCAAGTTCATGAATGAAGCACAGTATACAATTATGGTTTATCTATATATCAATATCCTCTACAGGAAATAACTTTGTGGAAAAAGACATTGAATTAGCCATCGACCATGACAAAAAGCCTTGAGTTAAAATATCTAGTGAGTTGCATTGCTAATAATTGCAATAATTTTCATTGAATAAAGATCCAAGAGAATTAATTATTGTTGGTGATAAGCCAAGTACATATAAAACACTAGACTGAATTTTCACTTAAAAAACTAATTTTAATTTAAGGCTACTTCTCACATAGTTGGTCCCTAGAGGACCTACTATGTGCACCATCCTAGTTGAATGGACCAATTTGCTTTACTACTAGTGCTACAAAAGTCACATGTATCTTTCTCAGCCTGCATTCTACCAATTTTTGCCTAATGTATGTCTTTATATTGATGCTACCATGAATATGAAGGTGTGGTTATTCCAAGTTTAACAATGTTTTCCATCACCTCTAGAAAGAGAAGTCTCTCTTTAGAATCTAACAATTTAACCGAAATTAACTCCTTACGGATTAGGCTGCTTTTCTTTCAGACATATTAGCATTATAATACTTGGTGGTATACCTGATATGTTTTCCTAAGTTTAGGGTAGGAATCTGTTAGGGAAGAAAAAAGTCCTCTCAATTCTTCTAGTTAAGCAATAATGGATATAATAATAATAATAAAAGGCCACTGTAATAGGAATAGGAAAAAAGTAAAATTGTGAAATAGGTTGATATTGCCTTCTTTTTAGGCTCGCTCACCTTGTTTCTCTTCTTTCCCCAGGGAACTTTGTCCCTTGTGGGGCTCCCTGGCCACTCCCCTGGGATTTGCTCCTCTTGTCTTTGCTCTAAACTTTCTCCCATGTCCACAAGGTTATCGAAGTTACCTGTCCCAGGTGCCATTCCCTCAGAGCCATCCTTTCTACTTGATAATTAATTGGATATTCTAATTGTTGCTAATATGCTAATGTGCTAACTGGCTAAAATATAATCGTGTTAATTTTGGGAAACTGTATGATCGATACTCATGATTTGTTGAGTGTATACTTGTGAATTTGCCTACTGGTTAAAATTCATTTGTAACCTGAAAATCAATACTCCTGATACATTCGTGATCATTCATAGACATACATGGAAGTAGGAAAAATTTTGTTTCCTGATGTGCAAATTCACAGCTGAGGTCAAACATGTTGACACTGTCTTCTTTCAGCTCTCATACTGTAAACAAGTGACCTTTTCACGGTTTATTTAGTGGTGCCGCTTTTTTTTTTTTTTTGTATTTTTGTGCTTTTAGGTGAAAGTTTTCCTGTTTAAAATGACCCCCCAAGCATAGTGCTAAAGTGCTTCTAGTGTTCTAGGCGCAAGATGGCTGTGTTGTGCCTTATGGAGAAAATATGTGTGTCAGATGAACTTCATTCAGGCATAAGTTACAGCTGTTGGCCATGAACTCAATGTTTACGAATCAGTAACATATATTAAATATGTGTCTTTAAAAAGAAAAGCACATAAGATTTGTATTGATCAGTTGGTGAAAATGTTGTGACTAGAGGCTCGTAGGAACTTGGCCCTGTATTTCACTGGGAGCACAGTGTTCCTTGATTCAAAGTCTGCAATGTCTTTGTAAAACAAAACTACCATAAGTAACAAGAATCAGCTGTACTTATTTCCTCCCATAAAGGGGTTTGCAATAGTTTAGAGTTAGAGATAAAAATGGAGTAAAGTAGCTGAAGGAAGAATAAAAAACAAGCAAAAATGGAGTCATGTAGTTCAGAAACAGAGAGAGGTAAAGTAGTCTAACCAGAGAACATTTGACATCTGTTACATTTAAGCAAAAAGCTAAATTCTGACCTTCCAGGCAATGGGGGCGGGGGAGGGGGGGTGAAGGAAAAAAAAAAAGAAAAAAGAGTACCATAGCTTTTCCTATCAGATTAAAAAAAGTATATCGATATATTGAGAAAGATGCATTTTTTTCTATTTTTATATTTTAAGAGTAACCTTATGATACTAAACACATAATGGATAGTGTTTCTAATTGTAATTTTATAAATGATGTAGAAATGGACCTTATATGATTGCCTTTATAATGACAATAACAAAACCCAAGGCATTGATACTATTTCTTTGCTCTATGAAGGATTTCTATAGGGATCTAAAGTCTGTGTATTGAAGGGACGCTGACATGAAATGTACTACTATCGCATATGTTATGCTAACATTTACATTCTTAAAGACCTTCAGATAAAATTATTGTAATGGTGGAATTACCCAGTCCTCTAGTAAATTGGTGGCGGGGGATGGAGGGTAAATATGTTTGTGCAAGTTGCTGTTTGGTGCCTCTAAAGTCACAGTTGAAAAAGAGTATTCGCATTTTCCTGTGAATTGGGCAGTCAACATGCAGGCAACCCAGAATGAGGAAGGCTGTGGCCTCCAAACCATTCCTGACTACTCCCATTAAGAACATGATGTTAATTAGAAATATCATGTTGATCAAGAGGTTAGATATACCTGAAACTGCCCCTTCAAGCCTTGACTTTTTAAAATATCCATGCTTATTTTTATTTATTAATTCAGTCTACCACTGGTGCCAAAAATTTCCTAATAAGATTTAGAGGAAGATACAAAGTATAGGCTCAAATACTGTAGTGAATAAAGAAATATTAAGAAAAAACCAAAAATTCAGCAAAAGCTTATAAACTTATTTAAATCTTTCATATACATTTTATGGATTGATCATTGATGCCTAAATTCTTGAGCTTAATTTGTCCTGATTTTGTATTGATTTGATTATTAACCCGCTCACCAGAATTTATAAAAATAAGTGTCAGTAGCTGTTTTGTAAACCTAAATTATTAGAAATTTTTGTATAGAGATTTTTATATTGAGTCTTCATATGATTAAACGATTAAATGGGAAAAATTCATAAATAAATGACAGTGTACTTCTACAGACTCTAAATAAGGAGACATTTAAGTTTATTACTGCTGACCTACATGGAAAAAAGAAAAACGAAGACTTCAGGGAAAAAGAATTTTTAAGTATCATAGTTTTTAAAAGTTATAAATAATTCAATTTTCCTATTTTTAAAATTAAGAAGAGCAAACAAAAAACTTGATTCAGTTATACATAACAAATACAATTAAGTGGAGATACAATTTGATTTATTTGAATAATATGAGTTTTATGCAGATTACTGGCCATACCTTACCAGAATGTAATGCATTCTGGAAAATATCTATTAAATAAACTATGTGTAAGTATAAAAAATAAGTAAATAAATTTTATGGTATGGTGTGGGATGATAAGGAGTAGGGAGTTGGGGGGTCTGTTTTCAGGAAGCTAAAAGCAATATAAAATCCTCAATTACTCATAGCTTGTTAGATGTAATCTTTGATGGTACAGATATACCATTGTATACATATTCTTTAATTTTGTTCTTTCAAAGAAAATGCTCTCTTTTATAAAGGGATGGTGGTGGCACAAACACTGCTATACGAAGATGGTGACATAGACAAATGGAGCTGTTGCCTGGCCAACAGCATCTCTGGGTCATGGTTTTCAACGTTCACTCCTGAGTTGATTTTGAAAAGTACAAATTTGGAATTGTAGCACTGCTTAGAAGGGTTGATATATAATGGGAGAAAGTACAAAGTTTAAACATGGGGAGGTGAAGACTGCTTTAACCTCAACGTGACTTACTCTGGTGGCACTTGGGCTGGAGAGGATGGATACCTGCCCATCCCAACACCCAACAGAAATTCTGACAACTATTCACTGAGGCTGAGGCTCTCTTCTCAATGAGACGATAGCTTTTGATCAACTGATTTTAAAATTATTAATTTTAAAGATTCCTGAATTATTAGCTTTCGATTGTCATGTCCAACAGATAATACCCTTTCCTCCAACTCTCCATACCCTGCAATATAAAGAAGGCAGATTACTTCTTTGGGAATGTATAGAATGTGCAGACCAAAATAGATTTTGGAGAAATCTTTTTTTAAAACATTCATAATAGAAAATGAAATAGCCCTCTAACATATTTCTGTCTCTGATAAGCTATGAAAATAGTACTGGTTTGATGAGTTAAGTGACATTCTGCTTCTCCCTGGCAAATATTTACTCATATTTTTCAAATAATAAGTTAACTAAAGTAGACTCAGGCTAGAAACTTAATTGGTAAAAATTTAGCAAAGACTCCTCCCTACACATAGACCATCAGTCATGTATCGTATTAATACCTCCCCACCCCCAACAGCAAAGGACAATCAACAGACTCCTAGATTATCTTATTTTTGTATACTGTCCAAAAACAACTGAATAGAGGTCAGTCATATTATAAATATATTTTCCCTTCTTAAAAAAAAGAATTTAACAGAGTTTGTCTAAAAAGCAGACTCACATTTTATTCTAAATATGTTTACATTTGTATTAATGTCATTTATAATCAACTGACCTGGAACACAAGCACTGCATAAAGTATGTCTGTATAGTTATTTAAAAACAAAGTACTTACCAGCATGTCATGTTTCAAAGCTTGGTGGCTGATGTTAGTACATAAAAATGCTTATTCACTGCTCTTTCTTTATTCATTGATTTCCATGCCCAAATACAAATTTCCTGACTTTAGGCGTATACATAGTCTGAAAGACAGTACAGTGTTGTCTTGTGTTTACAAGCAATAGGCTGTGGATTCTGACAGACCTGGATTCAAATTCTAAGTCTGCCAATCAGCTGTGTGGTTCTGGGCAAGTTCATTAACCTTTCTGTTTCAGTCTTTTCATTTACAAAAACCCCATCAATTTTCGTGAGAATTAAATTAATGTATTTAAAGTGCTTAACATAATAGCAGCTCAATAGGAGGTTGCTAATATTAATTCCAGTTATCGTCTGGCAATTCAACAAGTGGTTATTAATATTCTATTTACATCTAACTACACTGAAAAATCAGAGTATAATAGAATAAAGTATTTGGGAAAATTCCTATCAGTTTTGTTTTCAAAGTGTATCATATGTATTAGTTTTGTCTTTCTGTGTTGGTTCTTCACTCCTATTACAAATTATTTTTTTTAAATAGTTTAATTATATTTATGCTTCGAAATTCAGAAAGCGCAAAAGTACACAGTGAAAAGTATCCTTCTTTTCCTTGTCTTCTGCCTAGCTCCCCTCCCCAGAAACAAATCTTCAAAATTTATTTTATGCCTGGATAAACAATTAGATACAACTATTCTTCTCACCCTCCCTTTTTTTGCACAAAAGTTAGTATACTATTTTGGGTTGTCAAATGAAACATATGACATCCAGTTAAATGTACAATATTTGGGACTTACACTGAAAAATTAATTAGTATAGTATCTGAAATTCAAATTTAGCTAAGTGTTCTGAATTTTATCTGCTAACTTTGGCATCCCTAAATTCCTATCCCACTGTTGGGCACCTTTTTTGTCTGCTTTTGGTTTGTGATTTTTTTTTTTTTTTTTTCATATTAGAATCACCCAAGATGGTTTTAAAACTCCTCAGATTCAAGCCACACACTCCAGACCAGTTTCATCAGAATGTCTAGGCGTGTGCTTGGGCAACAGTTTTTTCCAAGTGATTTTCTTGCAGTGGTTTAATTGAGGAAAACTCACACTCTGAAAATTACACCCATTTTACGTGTACAGTCCGATGCACTTTGTCAAATGCATACACATGTTTTTACTTAATGTATTTTGGCGATCACTTAAAAATCATTTCTTAAAGTGTAAACCTTTTAGAGCAAGCCTTATATTCTGTGTTACATTTCTCCATAGGACTGAGAACTCCATAAGTGTTTCAGATATGTACAAGTTGACTAGGAACAGAATCCTTTATTGCAGTCATTATTTGGGTTTAATGCACAAAATGAGAAATGTTGTTAATGACTGTTTGCAATTGCAAAGAAATGCAAAGACTGCGAAGAAATCTTTGCCAACAGTGTTTTATATCAAGAGATCATCTCCATGTGTGCAGCATCTCCCCACTGGCTAAGCGGTAAGCCAGGTTCTTTACATATACTTCATGACCCCATTTACACAAGGGGGATCTGGGACCGAAGTTAAATAAATTGTTCAAGCCGTGTGGCCAGTAATTTGAAGAGTTGGGATTCGAACCATGTCCAACCACAGGACTTGCTAGGGTCACATCCCAATCTTGTCCGCTTTTGAGATTCCACCTTTCTTGACATGATTCAGAAACTCTTGTTTTTAATTGGGGGAAAGATTCAGAACAGCTGTTTCTGTTTCCCCATGGATGACTATCTCAGCTAAAATGCCTTCTAGAGAGAACCAGGAGGAGAAACCAAACAGATAAAATTCCTTTGGGCTCAAGTGTCTTTCATCTCTATAGGCCTTTACAAGATAGTTCTAGATTTCGTGTTTGTTTGTTCACCTGTCTTGGACCACCTGAGTGTGAAGGGCTTATGAAAGAGGTTGAACAGACGTAATTACTAGTTGTGATTTAAGGGGAAAGGAAGCAATGTCTTTTGTTAATCAATCGTATCTTACTGCTCAAATTGTGTGTATCTCTCACGTCCATGTCTTAATGTGTGACTAAATGAAGGAATCGAATTAAAACACCAGGGGTAAATATCTTGTTCCTGCACATGCCAAATATTTTCTTTCTCTTCCTTTGTGGATGTATTTTATGAAATGCATGATGTACAGACAGACCACAAAACCATTCTAGCTTCTGCAGCAGAGAATACACCATGAGTATCCGTTTCAAAGTTACTTCCTGATAATGATATCTTCTAGTAAATTTAAGGCAGATTCACAAAGGAGGGAAGAAACTGAACTCTGTTCCCGGCTTAGCTGCTGTCATCTGTCTCCATATTTACAACACTTGTAAAAATTTCTTGCATGTAGTTATGTTCAGTAAATGTTTGTAGAACTGCCTTGACATTGTCTTTTAAAACTGAGGATACACTGTGTTCTGAGTAGTTTGGCAAAGTGGGCAGGGATAACAGTGGGACTGATTCTGCAATTATCCTGGAATCAGAGACCATGGAGATACATTGGGATCTTAAATTCTTTTAATTTTGACCTTTTTGATTCACCTAGAAGCATCTTTAGAAGATCAACTAAACCCAAAATGATAACATTCAGCAAAGAGTTGATGAGAAAGAACTCTTTAAGGTCCAGTGAGTTTCAAAGAGAGAGCTTGATGCCTGGCAGTCCATGGCAAGTGTGGGATTGTTTGTTTGTTGTTTTTCTTTTTTAAAAAGAAAGATCCGTGAAACCACAATTTGAGTGATTCCAGTAGTTTGGAATTTGGTTTTGGCCCATAATTCAAAGGAAAATGCTGTGACAGCAACAAAGAAATTGTAAGTATAGTTTTCTCTAAAACCTATGAAAGAAGAAAGAAATGGAAACTAGGTCAATTTCTTAATGTTTTATTAATTCCCTTCATGTTTTGCTGTTTCTATGAATTGGCCTGAATTGTCTCGATTTTGTCTCTTTCAGAAGTATCGCAGTCCTTCGTCTCTACCATACAGTGGGTTCTCTTCATGTGTGTTACTGTTAGTAAGCCTCGTTTTGGTTGAAGGACTAGCCTTTCTAAGCTTAGAATGATATATAACTCTTGTCAAAAGTTTATAAACTTCCCCTTTACCTAGCCCAGGACTTTCATTATTTCACTTCTAATGTTTTCACCTCACTTCATGCTCTTTCTCCAGACCATTTTCATTTGAATTTTTTCAGTAGCTTTTTGCCTGTGTCTTCTTTTATATCTGTCTTTATAAATTCTAGCTGAACAATTTGATTTTTCCCCCTCTACTCCTCACCATTTTATTGCATCTTGTTTCAACATTTAGCTTTAGACTTAGCGTATTAGCAAATGTGCAGATTATTATATATTCAATTAAATGCCACTGTTAAAGGGCAGATTGGTTTTCTCAAGTTAATTATTTATAGTAGCTTTTAGAATCTGAGGAGCTCAACAACTGTAAATGTGTTATGCCATCTTTAGGGCCAGCTTGGAACAAAATTGAGGGGGAGGGAAGATAGGGGCCACTCCCTCCCTTTTTTAGTGTCCTTCTATCTGCCCATTCACCTTATTCTACTAAGTTTCTTGTCTGTTTTCCTACTGATGAATTTCATTAATACAAATATGCCGTTCTAATTTTTGCCTCTTTTTCGTAATC
>NW_011888843.1:7070614-7090090 GCF_000151845.1 Pteropus vampyrus | reverse complement strand
GTTGAACAGACGTAATTACTAGTTGTGATTTAAGGGGAAAGGAAGCAATGTCTTTTGTTAATCAATCGTATCTTACTGCTCAAATTGTGTGTATCTCTCACGTCCATGTCTTAATGTGTGACTAAATGAAGGAATCGAATTAAAACACCAGGGGTAAATATCTTGTTCCTGCACATGCCAAATATTTTCTTTCTCTTCCTTTGTGGATGTATTTTATGAAATGCATGATGTACAGACAGACCACAAAACCATTCTAGCTTCTGCAGCAGAGAATACACCATGAGTATCCGTTTCAAAGTTACTTCCTGATAATGATATCTTCTAGTAAATTTAAGGCAGATTCACAAAGGAGGGAAGAAACTGAACTCTGTTCCCGGCTTAGCTGCTGTCATCTGTCTCCATATTTACAACACTTGTAAAAATTTCTTGCATGTAGTTATGTTCAGTAAATGTTTGTAGAACTGCCTTGACATTGTCTTTTAAAACTGAGGATACACTGTGTTCTGAGTAGTTTGGCAAAGTGGGCAGGGATAACAGTGGGACTGATTCTGCAATTATCCTGGAATCAGAGACCATGGAGATACATTGGGATCTTAAATTCTTTTAATTTTGACCTTTTTGATTCACCTAGAAGCATCTTTAGAAGATCAACTAAACCCAAAATGATAACATTCAGCAAAGAGTTGATGAGAAAGAACTCTTTAAGGTCCAGTGAGTTTCAAAGAGAGAGCTTGATGCCTGGCAGTCCATGGCAAGTGTGGGATTGTTTGTTTGTTGTTTTTCTTTTTTAAAAAGAAAGATCCGTGAAACCACAATTTGAGTGATTCCAGTAGTTTGGAATTTGGTTTTGGCCCATAATTCAAAGGAAAATGCTGTGACAGCAACAAAGAAATTGTAAGTATAGTTTTCTCTAAAACCTATGAAAGAAGAAAGAAATGGAAACTAGGTCAATTTCTTAATGTTTTATTAATTCCCTTCATGTTTTGCTGTTTCTATGAATTGGCCTGAATTGTCTCGATTTTGTCTCTTTCAGAAGTATCGCAGTCCTTCGTCTCTACCATACAGTGGGTTCTCTTCATGTGTGTTACTGTTAGTAAGCCTCGTTTTGGTTGAAGGACTAGCCTTTCTAAGCTTAGAATGATATATAACTCTTGTCAAAAGTTTATAAACTTCCCCTTTACCTAGCCCAGGACTTTCATTATTTCACTTCTAATGTTTTCACCTCACTTCATGCTCTTTCTCCAGACCATTTTCATTTGAATTTTTTCAGTAGCTTTTTGCCTGTGTCTTCTTTTATATCTGTCTTTATAAATTCTAGCTGAACAATTTGATTTTTCCCCCTCTACTCCTCACCATTTTATTGCATCTTGTTTCAACATTTAGCTTTAGACTTAGCGTATTAGCAAATGTGCAGATTATTATATATTCAATTAAATGCCACTGTTAAAGGGCAGATTGGTTTTCTCAAGTTAATTATTTATAGTAGCTTTTAGAATCTGAGGAGCTCAACAACTGTAAATGTGTTATGCCATCTTTAGGGCCAGCTTGGAACAAAATTGAGGGGGAGGGAAGATAGGGGCCACTCCCTCCCTTTTTTAGTGTCCTTCTATCTGCCCATTCACCTTATTCTACTAAGTTTCTTGTCTGTTTTCCTACTGATGAATTTCATTAATACAAATATGCCGTTCTAATTTTTGCCTCTTTTTCGTAATCCATTCAACAAAATAGGTTGTCTTTTTTTTTTTTTTTTTTTTTAAACCAGATACTTGGCTAATAGAAACTTGCCTTAGAAGACTTAGTTTAGGCAACTGTGGGAAGTAATGAGTTTGATGAGTTAACCTAATCAATACTAATGAATGAACTACTTACTACATTATGTCCTCGGTGACTTCTTGCCCTAATGCATTGTACAGTGAACATTACTTTCCACTAGACCCATTAAGGAATATCTATTGCATGAGGATTTCATGAGGAGTTCAGATATTGTGGCTGAGCAAATGCTGGGATCCAAGAAAGTCTTTCAGTATACCTCAAAAAAATTTTCTACAAAGGCTAATTTAGAGAACAATTATGGGAAAAAAATGAGAAAATACAAGAGGTTTTCTACAGTTTGCCTTTGTACCACATAGAGGAAGGTCAACCATAACCTTTATTTTAAAAACAAAGTTGAAAAATAAAGCTGGTAAATTAAGTAAAAAATTTTCTAATCCTCTATAAGATCTTTGTCATATAGGTTCTGAGAATTTAACTTAGCTGAATTTTGTCTGCAGGCAAACCTACCTCCAGAATTCAGTTCCTTATTGAGCAATTAATTTATCTTCTGTCCAAGAATCAAGTCCAAAGTAAAAATAGTGACTCAATAGCAATTTTCATCTTTCGATTTACATAGAATGTGAGTTATTTTCACATCCTATCGTGATAATGTTTTCTGGAATTTTCCTGAAACACTGGCCATTTTTATACATTTAAAAACATGATTCTTGCTTTTTCTAGAAGTACAGATTATTTTTATTATGCATCCTCCAAAGTTGATATCTAAGATAATGTGTTGCTCTATTAAGAGCCTTGGATAGGGATCACAGAAATGAGGGTTTGAGCCAATGGTTCTCTTGCATGAGATTCTGCAGTATTGCCAATGATAATGAAAAAGAAAACAGGTAATAGCTGGGGGAAGGGGCTATACAAAAAATTAAAATAAGATGGTGCCATAGAAAGCGAATTGGAGCTTTCTCTAGATTCAGGGGCCCTACGAGACCTCTTTGATAAACATTTAAACTCAGAACTGAATGGCAGGGGACAGCTTGTGAAAATAGGGAAGGAGGAAAGGTGACAGGCAGAGGGAAAAGCCCGTGCAAAGGCCATAAGAGAGGATGAAACGTGGCTCCTTAAAGGACTGGTAGAGAACAGTCAGCCAGGTCACACAGCATTTTGTAGGGCAGAGGAAGGACCTCTGGGTTTTATTTTCAGTGTGATGGATGCCATTGGGAAAGATTAAGCAGAACAGAGATGTGGTCTGATTTGCATTTTTAAAAAGATAACTCTGCTTGTTATGTGGAGAATGGATGAGGGAAAGGAAGAACTGGAAGCATGAAGACAAGTTAGGAGGCTCTTATTAATTGCGGTGACCTTACAGTTTGTTCAAATTAGGACCCTTCTGAGAGTGAAAGGAGATGCTATTAACTGACTAGGAGATGAAAATGGGGCCTGTGGTGAGCATACCAGAGCATGTGGTCGCTTTAGCTATTACGGTTGTCTTATGCCATTTCATTTAATCCCCACAATAAACTCTGTGTGCCCAGTGCATAGTATATGTCTGATAAATGTGTGTTGGTTGAGTGAATAAGTCAATGAGTGAATCTGCAGATTAGTCTCCTTGCTTTAGTAATGGAGCTAAGCTATAGGTACATCGTGAAATCTAATTTTTATTATAAAACCCACACTCTTTAATTTTCTTACCCAACACCTCATTATTGTTGCTTTTAAATATTTCTGAACTGCCTCACATGTATTTTTGTTTTTTTCCTTCATTTCCTCCTCTCTCCTGGGTGTTAGTGTTTTACATACAGGGATTCTATAAATGTGTTTGCTGCACTAGTTTTTATCAAAGGCAGAAATCGGAGAGGTCACTGCCAGTGTAGTGTCCCCAGGCAACTTTTTGATCTTACCTTTGAGGCGCCCTGTGCCATGTTTAATGCCCAACTTCATAAGGCCTCCACCTGGGCAATCTGTCAGGGTTCATTCAACAAGGCAGATGGCATGTGGTGCCCTGATGTACCACTTACTTCTTTCACAAAGAATTCTCTCCTCTGTCCTCTTCTGCCCACCCAGAAATTAGTACCACCTTGCTCCCAGGTAAAGGGACCTAGGAATCCTTTCCACAGTACCCCACCCTACTCTTTACAGGTAGAGTAGCTTTTGCTTGTTAGATAACTTGTACCAAATTCTCAACAAAAAAAGATGACCTCATCCTCCTACTTTGAATTATGAGCATAGAAAAATTCAAATGTGTGCATTTTATAAAATTCATATTGTAAATTATATAAATTTCTGGCTTACTCCATAAACATTCTAGCAGTCTTCTCTTCTGACAAGATCAGTTATAGAGAAGACTGGCTCTTAGACAGTGGATGCCTGATGATCTTTCCATGCTAGATGTACCCACGTGCACGTGTGCACATGTGTGTATGCATGAGTGTGTGCATATGTATGTATGCATGAGTGTGTGCAGGTGTGCATGAGTGTGTGCAGATGTGCATGAGTGTGCATGTGTGTGTATGCATGAGTGCGTGCAGGTGTGCATGCATGCATATGTATTCATTATGACCCTGCTAATCCTTTGCAATTAATACCTGATGTGACCCAGTCAGTGCTGTTATACTGAACAAAAAAAATGTTCCAGCTTGCATTCTTATACTCATTTCTTACATTTTATCCTACTTATTTGTATTGCATAAGAAAATGTAAACCTAGCCACCATGAGATACAGTATATCACTTGCTGACATTTGTAAAATTATTCAATTATTCAATGAGGACACATTATTATAGTTCAATTTATAGGATTAGTTTCTGTTTCATAACCTGGGGAAAGTCAGCTCTTCCAGAAGTTGGAAGATTTTCGGGTGTATAATATCATAGTCTCACCCTCGGCTTAATTAGGGGAAATAAAATGGACTCAAATTAGCCTGTGTTTGTCATTATATAAATATGAACTGGAAGATTAGATACTGAGTAATTTTATCAGAGAAGGGCAGAGCCAGCTTTATTCTAAAATATAAATCCTCTAATAGTCACATACAGTAGTATTCACCTTAATCTATTTAACAGAAACATATATACAAAACAAATGTGAAACCTCTATATCGTTATCTATGTAACTAGAATTTGTACTCTTTAAATTTCATATGCAAGCATTTAGCTTTCATAATTTTGCCTCTCATTATAATAATAATACGTACTAAGAGGGGCTCAGAATTCAGCAGGAAAACCTCCAGTTTAACTATCAGGAACCCCTCACTGGCAGTTAAGGTTACTGGAACCTTAGGAAACAAGACAGGGATAGAAACGTACTCGAATTTTCCTTTTTAAAAAATGATGGATAAGATATAGAAAGGATATTCTTTGATGTTGGGGAAATAGAATGACTCTCAAGAATTTCTTTGAGACACAGACCTTAATAAACTGGAAAGTATCCGATACAGTAAATATGTTCTTTGTGGACAGATACCTTATTGTGATTTCTTTCCCACTAAAATGTTAATTTTTACCTTTCAGTATTTTGACCTAATGTAGCGAATTATGATATGTCTTTTTTGTTCAAAAATACCAAAAAGTAAAATGTAAATCTTTAATGGAAAATGTTAATGGTTAACCATGGCAGGAGTGGACCTCCGCGAGGCAGAGATGAGGTGTGATGTAAACCACTCTGTTCCTGCAGCGTAGTAGAAGCTTTCCTCTCATTTTAGATCAACTCCAGAAAACACAGGCAAAGCTAATTTCATAAGAACTGTCTTATAACAAATCTTAGTTTATGAAAACTCCAACTCTTGGCATTTATTTCTTTGCTGGAAATCATGGCTCTTCTTTTCAGTGAGAACAGGCAGTCTGAATTGGCATGCTCAAGAGAGTATGTTTCTACATGAAAGTCTCTTTTTCACTTTAAGGACAATTTGGACAAAAGCATAATGCATAAGTCTGGGTAGCAACCTTATTTGAGTGTAATTCCAGTAAACCACGCACACTCGAATATTTCATGGCTTTTCTCAGCCCAATATTGTTATTAACCAAAAAAAAAAAAACCCTCTAAAGTTAAAGAATATTGTAGAACAGAGAACCTCACTGCCCTGCTAGGACTCTCTGCATTATCAGAACCTTAGCAGGCTCCGCGTGAGGAACTTAATAAGCTGCCTTCTGCTCCGTTCTGATTAGAATTTAAAATGTATCGAGCAGCAGGGGGAGGTGGGCATAGCTGCAAATGCCTTTGTGTTAATGGTGACTTTTCTGTCTCCAGTAACAGCTGGGGGTGAACGTTGTCAAAGACAAAATTATAAATGTTTTATATTGGAAAATGCTAGGTGAGTTTAAGACATGGTCAATTTATTAGGTTACTGCCAAGAAGTAAACAATAGACTCATTAAAACTGTAATTAGTCATTGTTGACATTTTATTTTTAATCAGAGCTCCAACAGGGGATAAAGTGACTGTAATAATATAGTGCTTTGTTAAGTAGAAATAAAACCAATTTTTTAAAAATTTAGCCTTGTTTTTTCCTTGGGATTTTTATACCACCTTTGTTCTGAGAAATTTAGTGACTTCATTTTAGGCTGTAAAGTAACCTATGTTAATTGATTAATTATTTTGTGTTTTTGTTACATTATATCATTAGTCAAAAAATTTTTTCTGGTTCCCTTTTTCTTGGCAAGTCAAGAGTGGAGATTGAATGCATTGAGCCAGGTATTTTACATACAATCACAGTAAAGGCCCTAAGAATCAAGGGTTAAGTAATTTGCCCATGGCCATCTGGTGGGTAAGTAGCTAAAATTAAACTTTTGAATCCAGGGCTAGGAACTTCAACCCCTGCCTCTTAACATTACGCCACTGGCAATACTTGACTCTGCAGATCTAGCCTCATCAGCCAAACCCCGCAGCCCCCAGAATGCCTCTTCTGCTTCCATCTAAACCAAGTTTCCTGCAGCCAATGACACTGGGTATACATTCTGCCTGCAGGACCAGTGAGCGCTCTGCTCATCCCAGTCCCTCCTTTCCCCTTTCCCCATTAAACGCCAGCTCTCATCTCACCTCCCCCATGAAGCCATCCTGATTACTTCTGCTCCCACTTGCTCATCCTTTATGAATTTTTCCTTCTCCTCTGAACATCTTTAAAACTTAGTTAGAGCCTTAGATTTTTTAACGTAGAGCTCATTTTAAGTAACCGATCAGATGAAAGGACTTAACATGTTCTCTCCAACCACAGAAGGATTAAGAACGACGTGTAATAACCTTCTTTATTTTCTATTCAGCTTCATCTCATACATATTGCAAGAATAAAACTCCAATTTAGAAATTTCAATTACCATAAGCATCTACATAATGTAGAAAGAGCTCTTGTGAGACAAATAAGCACTTCCTTTGGACTAACTTATTCTTTGTAGATATAATCTTTCTTTTCCAGCATTTGTTAAGCTCATGAAATGCTTCTTATTAAAGAGCAACTAAAACAATGGCCAGCCAACATTCTTTTCCTAAAGGGATCTTGGATTTTTTATGTTTCTTATTCTTGGAATTACATGGCCCTCTGAGTTACCTAGAATTATGTCTAAGTGAGAAAATTGTAATAATGTGGCATTCATCTTATTTTCATAGATATGTGCCTATGAACCCATAGATACCGTCTAATTTGGCTTCCTTATATCTCAGAGAGGCAGACTTCATGTGCAGATATTTTGATTAGTATGCCCCTTCTCAGATAATGAAGCAAAGCAGAAGTTGGCAGGACTTCCTCAAAGCAGCAGCCAGCTGGACCATGAACCTGATTTGCAAGATTATAAGGCCAACATCTGAAAACGTAGTAAAACATCTTTTAAACGAACATCTCTTTAACTTAAAATCATATATTTTTCTGACGTGGCGACATTGTTTAATGTCCTTGCATATATCATATAACTCTACCGAGAAAAGAGATGACTGACTGGCATCAAAGGATGTCACGCCCTTGTGTGACGAGGAAAGGAACTGTCCTGAGACTCGTGCTGGTTGACCCACTGAGGCAGGTGCCTATGGTGAGAAAGGGATCCTCTTCCCAACTCGCCTCTGTCTTAGGAAAAGATATGTCTTCATGAACGTGGTCACCTCGTCTCTGTTAGCTATCATTGAGGTTACCTCTAGCTCTTCAAAAGCAAGAATCGTTCATTTGGTAGTGAGGCATCTCTGGGCTGAGAGGCAGGGCAGTGGTTCTCAAACTTGGTTGTATATTAGAATCATCTGGAGAGCACTGAAACATGCTAATGCTTTTGTCTCACCAACAGGATGCAGATTTACTTGCTTTGGGGTGCTGCGTGGACGTCAGGGGGTTTTAAAAGCAGCCAGGTTTGAGAACCACTAGATTGGGAAAACCCATTTTCTGTTCTTACCTATCGATCACAGGAAGGTGTTGGCCTCTTTGTACGAACGTCCTAATCTGCTTTATTGCATCACAAGACTTTCTAGTCTGGAAGATATAATAAGTACCAAACATTCTTTCAATATAAGGCTTTGCAGAATTTTAAGAAATTTACATTTCTTTTTCTTGCTCCCTAGTTGCGGTCCTGGCTAATAGGACATAAAAAGCATTTTAAAAATGTCTGACTCCCTATAAGAAGTAAGTCATGTTGTCTGCTTATAAAGATAAGCAGAAAAGCTTATCAGGTCAAATACTAAATCTTTCAAAGTTCTTAAAGCTTAATTTATGTAATACAAACATTCATGCAACATCTTCAGTGCATGTAGTATATTTGTTTATAGTAAAATATAATGTTTAGAGTAAAATAATGTTTTTGGGGCTACAATTTGTCAGGGAAACAAAATTTAGAATGTGAGGGAACAAAATTATATGGAGCTGGCAAAGCATGTAAAGGACATTGTAATTGTGGGTTTCAACAGAAGGAGGAATCCACTAGCCCTAAGAAGAAATCTACTAGCCTTAGCCAAACTTTACTGGTGGCAATCAGCAAGAGGAAATTGTTCTAAACCTTAACAGGATCAAATTAGAGGAACTGACTCGTTTTACAACCAATGGGTTTATCTACACTAGAAAGAATTGCTGGAGGGTGTTACAGAGTCTCAACCTTCTAGAAGATATGCCTCAAGGTAAAGAATGATGATGAACAAAATAGTTCCCAAAGCTGGCTGTTCTGTCATAGTTTAGTGGATTATTTAGCCTCCAAGTTCCAGGACCTGCCTGTAAAGATTCTGATTCTGCTCTCCTGGAAAGGCCATAAATTTTTTATTCATTAACCCCCAAGGGATATGGGTGATCAGCCACTGCTGGGTCCCACGGGGTGATATGTGCACTCAAATTTCATTCCCGTGTTGTTTCACAGGGTCCTGATAACCCATCTGCCCTGCTGTTTCTCAGTGCTTTTCAATTAGTCAAGATTTGTGAGAACATTTGCTCAGTAGGTTGGCTCTCAGGACCCTGTCAAATAAATATTTTTACAAATAAGAAATTATTTTATTTGTGGTAATTAGGCTCATCGAGTACATCTACAGGCCCTTTACACTGGTTTCAGGAGAGTATTATTGTTTGAGTAACCTAGTAAGTGGCTGTATTGCAAACCAATATTAACACATAGCTAGTGGACCTAGGTGAGATCAATTATTCTTAAAATAAAATATATTATTATATTGTTGGGCTTTAAAATATTAGCTTTATTGAGATATAATTCATATACCATAAAATTCACTATTTTAAAGTGTTGTTGGGTTGTTTTAAAGATTAAATGTGTTAGTCCTTAGTACTTAGTGCTTAGAACACTGACTGATATATAATAAGATAATATAACTGTGTTAGATAGCATTTTATTATTATTTAAGTTGTCTCAAATATCCCTTTCTAATCATTTGATACTGTTATTATTTTAATTGCTGTCTCTTGTGTGTGGCATTTTTCTTTCCATAGTCACCGATTGCCATTTTTTGGTAAAAATTATTGTATTTATATGAAAACTATGTTTATTGGTACATTCTATGAGAATTGCCCAAGTGTAATTCTTATCTCTCTGGAGAAGTAATCATAAATTCCTTTACTGTAACATCTATGAAGTTTCCAATTACTATTTCTGAATTTTATGAAATATTAACTTAAGTGTATGATCTAAAGACATTCTTATTCCAAACCATAAAAGAATTATTTTCTCATTGGTTTAATATAGTGTAAATGTTTTACCTTAAAACATCAATGTGAGCTTATGGCTGATGTACACTTTTAAAGTGAAAGTTCTTTTATTTAAAGTGAAAGTTCTTTGAAAGTTCTTTGATTCGCTTACTCATTGATTTCAGAGACACTTTAGCATCTACTGGGCTTCTTTGGGAGATTTTGGAGGGCTATTACAAAACCGTGCCTTGGGGTTCAGTAGTTTAATGTTAAATGCTTGAAACCAGATTTCACAGTGGATATGGAAATGCTGCAATGGAACATACAACAAATGCTTCGGCTATAAGCCAGCTCACTGAAGACCCACTTAGCTGCATATTAGGATATCTAAGCAATCCTAAATGTGGCAATCATGTGGCTCTCTTTCAAACCTGGAATTTATGAGTGGAAGTAAGTTATACAGGAGATCTAATATGGAATACGTACCCTTTCCATGGCAGTCTCTTAGCTATGACCATGCCTTTTATTTAATTTTCTAAACATTTAAAAGTAAAGGCATGTGTGTGAAGTGGATTCTCAACACTAGAATTTTGTATCAGTAAGGATTTTATAAAAAACGAAAACCCAGAATCACTATAAGTGATACAGAACATGATACTTATTAATAAGAATTTTCTGCAATCGTGGGATCTAGGTAGGCAGTCTGTGTAAGCTTGCTGCTTTGCTGTTTCGTGTTGTACCTGAAATCAGCAGGACCAGGGTCAGGAAAGAAAGATGGACATGAAGTAGGGGAGAGCAAGGTCAAAAGGGAATCCATCAGGACGAACTGAAATCCAGGAGAATGCCTGGAACTTGCCCAGGTCCTTCACCACCTCTGACCTTGATGATGCCAGTGACTGTTGAAGGGGCTATGCCTTCACCATGTAGCTGTATACTCACCTAGCCTAGGATTCAGAGAAGCTAAACAAGGAGATCTTGTGGGAGCTAGAGAAGCTGCACATCCAGTTTTTCTCTGTGCCAACAAGGTGAGCTGACGGGTCAGTGGCAATGTATGTGAGCTTCAAGGCCTGTGCCTGCGGTATGACCTTGGACACACTTTGGGACTGCATACATTTATATTTCCAAGAAGGCTGTGAAGTTCTTTTGTTTAGAGGTATTTTATTTTATAAGCATTTAGAAATATTCCTCAATTACCTTTAACCTGCAAGTGCGAGCCCTCAGATTTCTCTAAGTCAGAAACAGTGACTTCATTTTATTTCTACTGACCATTTACTTATCTGAAGCCCAAAGCCTGCATTGTTTTAACTGACCCTGAGATTTGGGTCATATCTCCTAAACAATGTTTTTAAGCACACATCAGTTAGGGGTTTCTTTTGATCCAGGGGTACATATGAGCTTCAGGGATAATCCTAGGTCATTGCTTTCATGTTCTCTTAGAAAAATTCCATTTAGAACACCTGTCAATATTGTACTTCAACTGTGGACAAAATAGTTTTGTGCTTAGCTGGCACCTGCTGAGACGTAATGATCCAGTAGTAGGGAAACACATGAGAAGTATTGATCTAAATGAATCGGTATTAGTAAACAGAATAATTTAAAAGCTCTTTCAATTCAGGTAAAAATGTCTTTCTTAGATCAAGGAGCAGCCCTATTCTGACCCTGATTATGAGGATTATTGGCAAACTGCAGGGCTCTCAGTAAGAATACACCTTGGGCAAATTTGGGCAACTTCAAGTCCAGCATTCCAAGGTCTACTAGAACTTGACTCCAAGCACTGTGTCTCTCATGGGTATATAGAAACTGGAATAAAGTTGGAGAAGTATAAGAACTCATGATCAAAGAAATTGTGGATATGACTAAATTTAGAAGCTAAAGAGGAGGGGTAGAGAGGACATTCTAAGGAGAAAATTGATGATAGTAGAACATGCAATTACTGGACCATGGATTACAGTATGAAAATGATAATAAATTCTTGAGATAACAAGACTGATACTCTCATTGGTTCTCTAAAGCTTACACAAATAAACACAAATATACAGAATTAGAAATGTCAAGTAGAAAAATAAGTATCAAAACAGAGGTAATTTTAAAAATTATATGAGAGTAGTTTGTACCATTCCATAAAGTACATTTGAATTCCTAGGTGAAATGATTAATGTTCTACAAAATTATAAGTTTGCAAAATTAATCCTAGCGAAGACAGGATTAAATGGACCAATTACCAAAGAAGAAATAGAGAAGGTAATTTAATAAAAACACTCCCACACAAAATCACCAGGACAAAATGGTTTCACATGAAAAATTTTCAAACATTTAAAGATAAGATAATCTTGACAAACTATTCCAGAGCACAGAAATGAAAGAAAAACTGTCATAATCTTTCAATAAACTGAATATAAAGTAAATCTCAAAACTGAAGATTGTTTCAAAAACAAGACAAACCTTACTTATTAATGCTGATGAAAAATTAAATAAAACAGAAGAAACAAAATCCAACAGCACATTAAAAGGTAATATATCATGAACAAGTGAAATTTATTTTATAAATGTAAAGATGTTGCTATCTGAGGAAATCTATTAATGAAATCAAGCTAAGGAGAGAAATCAGAAGATCATCTCAGTAGAAGAAAAAATATTTGACAAATTCAGTGTCCACTCATGTTATAAGCAGCCAGCATCTTGCTTAGTGAGAAAAAACTAGAGGATTTCCAGCTAAAATCAGGAAAAAAGATATACACTATCTCTAAATTTTCTTAACTTTATAGTAGAAATATTAGACAGTGAAGTAGACAAGAAAAAATAAATAGACATAAGAATTTGAATGGAAGAATTAAAACCATACCTATTAGTAAACAATATGATTGTACTTCCAAAAAATTCAAAATAATGAATTGAAAACCACTATAATAGAAAATTTAACAAACTATCGGGTAATAAAACCAATACACAAAAATCAATAATCTTCATATAAACAACATGATAGCAAACTTGAGACGGCTGAGTCTCAAGTTACAAAAGCAAATAAAGAAAAAATATTTTTAAAAACCTAATCTAAACCTAAAAAAAAACATTCAAAACCTGTATGAGGAAAACCATAAAGTAGTCCTGAAAAACTCACAGTAGAAGATGTGGCCAAATGGAAGATGTATGTTTTTGGATAGATAGGAACATCAATGTCATAAAAATGTTAAGAAAAGAAAAACAGTGAGGAGGGGATAACCCTTCCAGATATTAAATATTTTATGAATAATCATATTTAAAATGGTGCTGCATGAGAAGATAATCAGACCAGTAGAACAGAAGAGAAAAATCCTGAAATAAATCCAATTCTATATAGAATTGTACTGAATGATACAGGTAGCATCTCAAATCAGTGATGAAAAGATGAATTTGTAAGTTGTTTTGGGACAGATATAAAAAGATGTTTGAATCAATTATTCATAACATGCATTGTGATAAATTCCAGATGAGTTAAATATTTAAATGTAAAATAGAAACCACATAAATACCAGAAGAACACATGAATGAATTCCTCTATAACCTGAGGTGGAGAAACCTTCTTAAATGATTTTTGACTCAGGATTTGATTAACAATAACATTTTTGGGGGTGGCATAAATACCATAAGCTAGATAAAGAGACAAAACGAGAAGAAGGATTTGCAACTTAAATAACAAAGTTTTAATATCTCTAATATATAAAGAACTTCTAAATATAGAACAGATAAGCCATATTTTAAAAAAGACAGGAGATAAGAGACTTGCATTTGCAGAAAAAGAAACACAAATAACCCTCAAGCATATGAAAAGATACTTGACCTTGATCAGTATAAGAGAAATACAGGCTAAAACAGTATTACTATATTATTTCTGATCTAGCAAATGCCCTCAAAGCCAAATGTTTGACAACCTTCTTTATAGGGTAGGCACAATGTCAATAGTGTGAGGTTTAGAAATCTTCAGAGATATGTATTGAATTATTTAAGAAAAAAAATGTTGTGAAGCTTGGTGTTTGCTTCAAAATAATGTGGTAGAGGGAAAGTTTTTGGTACATGAAACAGGATTGACCATAAATTGGTAATTTAGAAGCTGGATGATCCTTTTATGAAGGTATAATACTATTCCCTCAAGTTTTGTATGTGTTAAAATTTCTAACAATAAAAAAGAAAGAAAAAAAATGAAGAAAGATCATATAGTTTGAAAAGATACCACAAAATTAAGCCAGAGGAAAAAAATGTTACTTTTGAAAAAAATAAATGTATTCACTGGCTTAGAAGTGAGTTTCATATGTGAGAATAATGATATATCAGTGGAGATAACAATCAATTTTAAGCTGAGTTGTGTTAGAATTTTTACCCTTTATTTCCAAGATGAGTAAGCTGAAATTCAGAGTTCAATAAATTCATGATTTCTTTCTATTTTATTAGGTCCCTTGATCATAGAATGAAAAAGTGAATACTTTTTTAAAAAAGTTACATTTGATTGCTTCAGGAGACACATTGACCATTGTCAGCTTAAGTAAAAGTTGTTCAATTAAGTTGATGTTGATTTATATTTGAAATTTGGGTTGAATCTTCCATATACTGTACATCTATTAATCCTAAATAGCTGTAAAGAAGAATCAAAATAAAAAAAATATCTTCAATAAACCTTCCTAACAGAATAAAATGCTATAAAATCCACTAAAAGTTATTTTAAAAAATTATCCCCTCCCTCCATAAAATGCCTTTTGTTCTACTGATACACAGACTACAGTTCCCTAGAGTGCTCCTACTGTCCCCTAACTTAACTCTACCCTCCAGGACATGAATGTGGTTTTGGAAAGCAGTGTTTGAAGGTCAGTTAATGACAACCACCCTCAGGCTATCATTCAGGCCTGTGAAGTGCTGGCTATGAGAGTCCCAGACTTCAAAATGTACTTACTGAAGACCAACACAAACCAATCGAATAAAGAAAAGAGAACATATCTGTCCATTTAATGCTTAACAGCTTTATTTTATTGAAACCATCTACACTAAATGCAAATTAATATCACTGATACTTTGTCAACTGTTTTAAGCTTTCCAAAGTGCCTCAAGAATATTTAAGTTGTTTTTTTTATTAATTTAATAAGTTCAAATCACAAGGTCATAGCTTGCAATGATCTCCAGTGTACACAGGTAAGCCCGTGTGGATCGTAATTATACATATCTGTAGCATTTATTAAGCTCCCTGCTAGAGAAAGTAGGGTGTATCCTCAGAGCCATACAAAATATCATGCAAAAAGAAGAGGTGCCTATGAGTGAATTAGGTGGGTGAATGGATGCTTTCATGGAGCCCAGTTCCCTGAGCCCTGACCTTTTCAACTGACAAGTTTAAATACTCTGCCAGCACATCTCACTTTCAAAAATTGTAGTCCCTCTGTACTTTCTCTTTCCTCAGGTTATTTGAAACTGCTCCTCTGAATTTATAAATACTCTATTTGAGAAGGTTTTTATACTCTCGTGCAACTTAAAATAGAAAAATGAGCTCAGGAAGCCAGACCTGGAAAGTACCAAGGGATCATTTAATCTAAATATTCACTCACAGATGAGGAAGGAAGGAGAATACAAGTCCTGAACTTGGAGGGACACCACTTCCACCAAGTGCTCAAAGATTAATGTCATTAACCATGACGTTTGCATGGCTCTGAGATGCTTAAATATACTTATACACTCAGCACATATGTTTTAAGCTCCTACTATATGCCAATCACTAGACTAGGCTTTGTGGATCCAGCAGTGGACAAAGGATATTTAAGCTAATGAAATTTGCATTGAACAAAAATAAATCATTGCAGGGAAATAAAAGAGAAGCTATGAGCAACCTCATTTGAGAAATTCTAACTATGAAAATCATGTTTCTGTTGATACCCAGAGAAGATTTCCTTTTCCCATAGGATGAAAACGTTTCTACTTTCAGCCCATCCAGCCCACTTTTCATTTCAAATTATAATGATCAATGATCTTGGATTTCTCTCTGTTAAAAACTGTCACCCAACAAGTCACATGGCTTCTCATCTATAAACGGAGGGCTAGACCACACGATTACTTAGATTTCCTTCTACTTTTATGACTCTTCATTAATCAGAATTTTAAGAGTGTTTTGAATAATTTTCCTAGTTTTCCCAGCCCCATATCTCCCCATGAAGGGCTCTAAGGATGACACTTCAGTTTCTGTATCTAAGAGACCTCCTGGCTCTTGTGGTCTAGCTTGTGACACAGTGATATTGGTGGAAAGTCAGACACACTTCCTGAAGCACAGCAATCTTCTGACTTTTTCTTCCCTTTTAGATCCATAGACCAAGAACTGACAAGACCATCAATCATTGTGCAGGAATAAACAGTACTGCTAAACTTGTCAGCTTTTTGATCCTTTCCAGATCTTTTTTTTTTTTTTTTTTTTTTAGCTCAGTTCTTAGAAGAGAAAACCTTGCCAAGACTTTTATTTTTCTTTGCGGTGTTGTATTTGCTGTGCTAAAGATAGAATGTTGAGATCATCTGACTTTAGGACTCAGAAAATCACGTGGTAATAAAAGAGGAACCAAGCTAAATACAAAAGAATTATACATAGATATAGGTATGAGTAGTGCTATAAAATGAGAAATAAAATTCGTTTTTAAGAGAAACTTAGAGGCAAATTATCTCATGCCTAGTTTAATGTGTGAATTTCTTTAAGTAGTCTATTGGAGACACTAAATAAACGTTTTCCACAGTGCCAAGCTTTGTATTTGTTTTAGGTAAAATATGTGTTAAATGCTACAGTGTCCACAACCCTTCACTCAAAGAAAAGTGCCAGTGTGGGCCACAGTGGAATGACTCATGTTAGCCAGAATTGTTCTCTCTGGATTAAAGCCTGACTGGGAGGCAACCCCAGTATTTATTGCCTGGGCAAGTTTGTGTGCAAACAGCAGAGAACAAATTGGCTCAGATTAGGAATACTGGTCATGTAGTTGTTAAGTACCGATAGTCTCATTCTCCAAGTGGGAGGTCATCTCCCATGCACTGGTCCTGTATCTCCTCTCTTAGTACCTGACCCCTCCCTATGCTGTACGGTTAAATGCAAGTCCTCTTTCTCTACAAAATCTTCTCAGACCACTGAAGTCCATGAAGATTACTGTTTTGTTTGAACTAAAAGCATAACCGTTTGACTCATTTATCAATTGATCATATTCCATCTTATAAAGTTCTGTTACATTTTCTTACATCCTTATTTAACTTTTAAGTATATGCTTGCCTTGTTAAGAGCTAGATTATAAATTACGTGTTTTTGAATTGTCACCTTTGGGCTTGATACTCCATATAGAAGATCCTTAGTTAAATTTGCCCAAGACTTAGGCTTTCTGAACACTGTTACAAAAAATATTGCAGAAAACATAGTTAAATAAGCAAAATTTTGAAGTATGCTATTGTATCTTCTTAACTCAATTATTTTCATTTTACAAGGGAGCCACACTGTCTCCAACTTTAGCTCGTATTTAGGCAGCCAGTAGTTTCAATTTCTTTCTCTGATTATCAAGGCTTATGCCCAGGGGAAAAAATTGGCTGTAGTCATTTACATCTTATGTAGAATAAATATTAATGTCTTTCTTTTCCAATGAGCGTTAGCCGTTTCAGCCAATTCTACTAGTGAAATGGCAGGCTTTATCACCCTTCAGAAGAGCTTCACATGAGCAACTTTGGTGGGAGAAAGAGAGAGGAAGGTAGAATAATACAATTTCCTTAAATGGGGGGAAATCATACTCCTTTGGCAGCAGTCTCCCCTAGCAACCCATTTAGCTCAAAGACTAGGAGCAGCAACGTCTTCAATTGCAAAGTTCTGGTAAAATATTTAGAACCACTTAAACTCAGAACTAGTCACTACTAGGCAGTCAACAAAAGCAGACATTTTCCAAGAAGAATTGCACGTCAATCATTGAGATACCTGTTTCCTTTCATTAAAGAAGGCTAGTTGTTGATGACATCTCTTCTTGAACAATGGTTATACTTTGTATAGATATTAAAAAAGAGAAAATGAACATTCATGGTCAGCGAACATCCATCATGAGAATCTTACTCACTGAAGAAAACATATATGGAAGAAAAGCTTTAGCACAAAAATATTTATTGGCACCTCTTAAAACACCTTTCCTCAAAAACCATTAATTAAAGAAACAAATCCATAATAAATTAGTAGCATTTAACAGCATATGATTCAAATTTTAGAAAATTCTAATGTACTGCAAATCTTCTAAATGATCTAATGATACTGATTTGTGAAGTACCTACTTAACATCTTGATCGTTATTCAAAGACATGAAACCTTCTAGTTTTGACCACTAACTAAAGTGACACTATAAAAAACAAATTGATGAACATGCGCATCATTTTCTTACTTGTAGAAAAGATTGGAATTATCTAGTTTTAGATATATCCATGAATAACCCATTATTGAAATTTAATTTTAATTATCTCAGAACTCCTGAAGACTACAGTGATTTCAAGATCTATAGAGGTGGGGAAAATATTCCTCTTTCTCATATGGTAAAGAGAGAAACTTCCCCATTTTAGAAAAATCTTCATAGGCCTTCCTCTATAGAAGGATATGATAAAACCACATTTATAAACTAGAAGCCAGAAATTTGTACCAAATAGCAAAGCATTTTGCCGAACTCTGGAGTGGAAACCTCACCAAATATTGAGTGGGTGATGGTTCGTTCAAATGTGTGTGGTGGTAGTCTTGGTGTTACCAATGTATTGGCCCTTGGCTCATCTTCACTCAGAGTCACTGTAACAATAGAAAAAGTAAGACTGAGGCAGGAGAAGTTAGGCATGAAACAGCAAGTGAAATCGTTCCTTCGGTCAGAAGAAATGTTAGCAGAATTGCCATAATTATGCCTCTTGATACCTCTTCCCCTTTGGCAAGGCCTGGAAAATGTTCAGCAGGCTTTCCAAATACAGCAGACTTGCCTTTGGAGAATGAGGCTTCACTATTCCCAAATAGGCGGTTTTCAAACATTGCTTTTAAACTAATTTCACATCAATGTTTTTAAAGGTTGTCATATCAATTAACTTTTTAAAATTAGCAAAGAATATTTTGTATGCACATAGTAATAGAAAGCTTATCTTGTAGGATTAGATGCAAAATATTCCTCTAGGTTTTTCCACCACCCCTATATAATTTCAGCTTCTCTTTAGCATACCCACATTGTCTTGGGTGGGTTTTTCTGTTTCCTGTGAGTTTCTTTTCTTCCTAGCACCATATGCCTGATCTCAAAGGGCACTGGCTTTAAAAGAAAAAGTTATGACTCTTTAAGTTCTACTGTTACTGTGGCCATGGCTATTGTGGATATCATATATCTGTTGTTCCATATTAACTGACCTGATGTAAAAAGATTTGCAATGCATGTAATAATATATGTACCCTTACTCCTGAAGTTGCTTTGAACCAGTTAATTGAGAAATTTTCAGAGTAAAGGCAATTCAAATTTTATAACTTTGAAACCCAAATTTATGTTGTGTTTTTAAGAACTGCAAAGAAAACCCAGCTTTATCATAATTTACTGTTATTTCTCTTCTACACAGGCCTGACAAGACCATCACTATGACTGATGGAGACTATGATTATCTGAT
>NW_011888843.1:7068240-7070564 GCF_000151845.1 Pteropus vampyrus | reverse complement strand
GGTGATGGTTCGTTCAAATGTGTGTGGTGGTAGTCTTGGTGTTACCAATGTATTGGCCCTTGGCTCATCTTCACTCAGAGTCACTGTAACAATAGAAAAAGTAAGACTGAGGCAGGAGAAGTTAGGCATGAAACAGCAAGTGAAATCGTTCCTTCGGTCAGAAGAAATGTTAGCAGAATTGCCATAATTATGCCTCTTGATACCTCTTCCCCTTTGGCAAGGCCTGGAAAATGTTCAGCAGGCTTTCCAAATACAGCAGACTTGCCTTTGGAGAATGAGGCTTCACTATTCCCAAATAGGCGGTTTTCAAACATTGCTTTTAAACTAATTTCACATCAATGTTTTTAAAGGTTGTCATATCAATTAACTTTTTAAAATTAGCAAAGAATATTTTGTATGCACATAGTAATAGAAAGCTTATCTTGTAGGATTAGATGCAAAATATTCCTCTAGGTTTTTCCACCACCCCTATATAATTTCAGCTTCTCTTTAGCATACCCACATTGTCTTGGGTGGGTTTTTCTGTTTCCTGTGAGTTTCTTTTCTTCCTAGCACCATATGCCTGATCTCAAAGGGCACTGGCTTTAAAAGAAAAAGTTATGACTCTTTAAGTTCTACTGTTACTGTGGCCATGGCTATTGTGGATATCATATAGCTGTTGTTCCATATTAACTGACCTGATGTAAAAAGATTTGCAATGCATGTAATAATATATGTACCCTGACTCCTGAAGTTGCTTTGAACCAGTTAATTGAGAAATTTTCAGAGTAAAGGCAATTCAAATTTTATAACTTTGAAACCCAAATTTATGTTGTGTTTTTAAGAACTGCAAAGAAAACCCAGCTTTATCATAATTTACTGTTATTTCTCTTCTACACAGGCCTGACAAGACCATCACTATGACTGATGGAGACTATGATTATCTGATCAAACTCCTGGCCCTTGGAGATTCAGGGGTGGGGAAGACGACATTTCTTTATCGATACACAGACAATAAATTCAATCCCAAGTTCATCACAACAGTAGGAATAGACTTTCGGGAAAAACGTGTGGTGAGTTCTTAATCATACTGTTAAATTTGTTGCTGATCTCCCCACCCACATAAAATAAGAATTAAGAAGCTCTATTTATTGTGTTGCAAGGTGTCTGTCTTTTGTCACATGAAATAACTAACTTGTCACTTTATAATTTTTTTTAACTTTCTCAGCTATAAATAATATTTTGCCTAGAAAAATGTTGAGTGACACTATCGCTTGTCTCCAAAAGTATACAGGGCAACTAAGATAAATAATTTATGGGTTTATATAGCATGTTTTCTGTGAATTCTTAAGGAATCTTTCAAAACTTGAATTATTCAAGGTCTAAAAACATTAACTCTTGATCTAAGTTTAGTTCTTCAATAAGAACAAGTGTTCATTTCCCTACTCATAAGAAAGATGTTTAAAAGGATGATTGGCAAATAGCTGGAACATGAGCTCTGTAAATTCTTGCTGCATTTTTATTTATGTGTAGACTCAGCCATCAATCACTAGCTTATTACGAACAGAATGTGAGACCAATCCATGCTATTTATCCAAGATAAGGGAGTTTAAGTGAGAATCACAACCACTTCCTTCTCTTATGCTAGACGCTAATGACAGGAATAAGGATATTGTGACATGTGAGACGTGTAGCATAGGCACATAAGCCTAGCCAGATTTACTGCCACCCAAGGTATTTTTGATTGCCAAGATGGCTATGGCTTCCAGTTGATGTCACAAAATCTATTCATTCCTCAAGAACTGGGGGTGGGGGAGTAGAACAAAAGAAATGGCGGATGAGAAGTTAAATCATGGTTTTTTATAATATCCTGTGCCTTATCTGAAATTCAATATATTGTCTTATACTCTTAACAAACTTGCTTCAGACCCTCTAGGGTTTTCCTGTGCCTTCTCCCCTCCCAAATGCCCCCCACTAATCGAAGTCCTTGCAAAGTGTTCCCTTTAAAATGTTTTCGCTATGCCATACTTAGGGGAACTGATTAAATAGTAAAGTTGTTATGCTTTGCTGAATAAGAAGTCAAAAGACCATACTTTAAAAAATTTAAATTTTCTGAAAAAACCTTCGAAGAAATGGCCAGTAAAGGAATACTTGAAATATTGTAAACTTATTGAGAATTCTGTGCATATTTCATGGCTAAGTCATTCTGAAAGTCCAATTCATATTAAAAGATAGTCAGGTATTTGTAAATTATTTTACAGTTTTAAAAATGCCTTCACATTTGTTATTTCATTTAAGTTTGCAGTAACTCTGTAAAATAAGAAGAGATTATTGGTCTCAATTTG
>NW_011888843.1:7052948-7068190 GCF_000151845.1 Pteropus vampyrus | reverse complement strand
CAAAGTGTTCCCTTTAAAATGTTTTCGCTATGCCATACTTAGGGGAACTGATTAAATAGTAAAGTTGTTATGCTTTGCTGAATAAGAAGTCAAAAGACCATACTTTAAAAAATTTAAATTTTCTGAAAAAACCTTCGAAGAAATGGCCAGTAAAGGAATACTTGAAATATTGTAAACTTATTGAGAATTCTGTGCATATTTCATGGCTAAGTCATTCTGAAAGTCCAATTCATATTAAAAGATAGTCAGGTATTTGTAAATTATTTTACAGTTTTAAAAATGCCTTCACATTTGTTATTTCATTTAAGTTTGCAGTAACTCTGTAAAATAAGAAGAGATTATTGGTCTCAATTTGTAGCTAAAAAAGTATGATTAAGAGAGGTTAAATGAAGGGTTGATATTTGAACCTAGAACTTGGGTCCTAAATCTAATGTTTGCTGCCTGTGTGAGGAAATGACAGAAGGTGTCTAATTTAAGTTTGCAGTATGCCTAAATTGTGTTGAAAATCATACTCGTACTTGACATTTAAAAGTGAGAGTATATGTGATACTTCTGGGAAAAAACAGAGCAAATATTTATCCTGCACTATGAACTTTGATTATAGTAATTGAGAAAAAACATACTGAGTGAACCCAGAGAATCTGAATGTTGACGAAATCCAAAGCAGTATCAACTGATGAAAATTGTGTCTTTCAGGTTTATAATACACAGGGGCCAAATGGATCATCAGGGAAAGCATTTAAGGTGCATCTTCAGCTTTGGGACACTGCAGGACAAGAGCGGTAATAGTAAATTACTTTGATTCTGGCAACAAATAGCTTAGAAAACTCATTTTAAAGTGAATGCTGTATGTGAACTCGAAAACCAAATGATATGCAACTCTTCTTGTTTCAAAATAGACATTTGTATTGACAAATAAAAATAAAGTGTTTGTAGTTAATTACCCATAATTAGCATTGTGGATTTGGTTCAGCTTTCAAAAATTAAATTTCCAAAAATCTCTGTGAAGATTCTTGTTACATGTTGTCTTTGTACTTTGTAATAGGAAAAAGAAATCTTCTCCAGAATTAAAGTGATTTAAGGTGGGAAATTAACACCGTGATGAGTGCTACTCGAAGAGGGAGCTGAAGGAAAGCGTGTTGTTTCTCTCATCTCTCTTCATCCTTGTGCACAGCCTTTCTGTCCCGTGCTTTGTTCTCTAAGATTTTCGTCTCGCCGCTGCACTCCAGTGAGAATGTTCTACTCCCGCCTCACTCTCCCTGATCCTCTTCTTCCACCAGGCCTGGCTCATGTTCCATCTCCTCCGTGGGGCCCTCCTGAACACGCCAACTGAAACAAACCTCCTCTTTCTTCTGGACTCCTAGAACACACATTCTACCATACCTTAAGTTAATTAATTATATCCCACCTCGTAATAAGGCAAATGTTTTATTTTTGCCTCTAACCGATGTTCTTTGATTCACTTGTGGCCTTCTCACCCCAACAAAATTATCAGCTCTATAAGGGCAGAGACCATGCTTGGTTTTCAGCATCATCTCTGATACAATGCCCAAGACAAGAGATACTCAGTAGACGGCAGTGTTGACTGGTTCGAGCTGGAGGTGCTATTCCATTATTTGATGAAAATATATTTCTTGGAGATACAAGTTTTCAAAACACTAAAGACCTCAAGCTTGTGAAGCTTTTCAGTATTAGATTAAATAAAAATTGGCAATAGATTGTCAGAGAAGATATTTAGAAGGCACATACCTCCAAATTCTGCATTGCATGTCTTAGAATGTTTATGCTTGTAAACACTTCAGTTTTTGAAATGCGTCCAAAATGTTCTCGCTTTCACTGAGTGTAAATGCCAGAGGAGGTGCCGGGCCCTCTTTGTTAGCTTTTTTGACTGTGAATTCCATTTACACACATCCTTCAACACTGCTGGTTCTTCTGAAGTCATTCCTCACAAGAATCTCTGTTCATATGTCAGTTTTGTTGTCACAAAGATGTATGTTTTATAGACCAATTTAATTCCTATTTGAAGAAGTAATATGAGAAAATGTGGTTCCCATATGTCTTCGCACATGATATGTCAGCCTAGCATGATGACAGGCTTCTCTCGTCTGTCCTCTTTAGACAGCTGCTCTATGAGGGAAATGGGGAATACTAGGGACAGTCTCGGTAACACTGGGGTTATTCATCCCTTGAGAATTTTCCATTCCGTAAGTATAAAGTGTAGCTAAGCAACAAGATAAACAATGCCTCGCACCTCAACCCTGTGTGAGGACATCTGGCAGCTTAACTCATTTAAGATAATGGTTATTGATAAAAATGATATTATGGGAAGGATAAAAAATAATACCCCTATGTAAGCCTAAAGGATACAGGGTCCAGCCTTAGTTCCCAGTGAGGGAGAAAGAGAGATAGTATGCCCCTGGGATCTGTTTTGTTTTGTTTTGTTTTTAATGGGGTCTTAGCTTTTTCCATCCTGGAAGACAGAATGAGGTCAATGGATGAAGCTGGAAATCAATTACCTTCCCTCTGGAGTAAATCCTGGGAAGAATGGGAATTACAAGAGTCCCAGGCAGAACGGTCCAGGGGATGAGCCTGGTCCAGAACAAGGGCAGCCCATCCATGTTGCTCTGGGTGCAAAAGTGTTTGCCCCCATGCGATCCTTATGACAAGTACATTGTTAAGTAACTTTGTCATGTGTTGTAGGGGGATAAGGCACAGTCTTGTCCTCACATGAGACACATACACACAGACACACACACACACACACACACACTCTTAGGAAGGGGACAGAGAACTGGCTATTTTGGTTGAGCTGGCCACACTATTGTGGTTGAGTAGGAGACAATTTTATGAGTACAGCTAGTCCACAAAGAGAGAGAACCATTCAGTAAAAGCACTATAATCTATGAGCTTCTCACAGACTGGTAGAAACAAATCACAAGACAAAAATTGAATATATTGCATAATCATCATGATTATGTCCTACCAAAGAAATCCTAATTTAGAAATAAATGGTTTTTAAAATATCTCTTCTCCCTGCTTTAGTATTAAAAGTATTCTCCTCTATTTAAATCATTTAAATATTTAATAATTTTATATTCTTTGCTCTTCTCTTTATTTCTTTCTTTTAGTTTGACAAACATTTAATGAGTAAATACTATATCCCAGGCCATGGCAGTATAATGCATAACATTAAAAACATAGCTGCTTTCATCTTAGAACTTATAGTCTATGATGGAATTTGGACAAATAACAAACAATTTTAATATTGCCTTGGAATAGTAACAGGAAAACAGAGGGTGATAGGCAGGTGTACCAGAAGGAGCCCATAACCCAGATGTGTGTGTTGGGAAGGTTGCTTAAGGGAGTGGTATTTTCTCTGATACTGTTCTGCATATACTCATACACAATGTATGAGTGAGTCTATTTCAGGTTAAAAGGGTAGGAGGTGACAAAAGCATTAAGACAAGGTTACCCACAGAAAGAACAGCATGTGTGAAAGCCCAGGGGAGAGAGTGAACTTTCTAAGAACTAAAAGAAGACCAGTACACCTTGTGGGCAGTCCCAAGATGAGTCTAGATAGATGAGGAAAGGTCAGTTCATGCAGAGCCTGACAGTTTGTTAAAGAGATGAGTCATTAACTTAAGAGCGATGCATCGACATGAAAATGTTTTTAGCAGATTTGTACAATCAGTGGGAAGAAAGCAGGGAAGGGCAGGGTCCCAAACACAACTGGAGACAGGAAGCCTATTGAGAAGGCTGCTGAAATCATTATCCAGGCAAAAGATCGTGGGTTGGAAACTAGAGTAGTGGCAGGTCAGGAGATATTTGTTGATTGTATGCAGCAGGTGAAGGAGAAACAGGGTGTGGCAACCAGGAGGATGGTGGTTCCATTGACAGAAAAAGAAATCAGCCAGTTTGTTTTTAGATATGTAAAGTTGGAAGTACCTTAGTTTCCTCCAAGTGGAAATATCCAACAAGTAAGTGGCCACACAGTGTGAAGGCAGGAAAGATGCAGACCTGTAAATTTGGGGTTCAACATATTGGTGATAATTGAGCCAGGGAAGTGGACGAGATTACCCAGTGAATGTTTGTAGAGGGAGACGTGATCCCTTCTAATAGAGGAAACTAAAGAACCTATAAATAGGCTTAAATAGGAGACCAAAATGAAGACAATTAGGATAGGAAGTAATGTCTTTCAAATGCACTGCTTCATCAGTATAACCCAACCTTCCAGGGTCCTTATGTGTGGTCTCCGGTTTTGCACATTTCTGACCTTGAAGTGGGTCTCAGCACATCTGCGACTTCACTGAGGATATTGGGGTGGAGAAGGAGAGAAAGTCTTTACACCGCACATGACAGTGTATTTTTCAAAAGCTTCCATGAGAGATGAGTGTTCTTGTTTTTTCTCCCCAACTATTAAGTGTCTCTGACCTTCCCTCGATCCCCCTAATCATCTTCCTCTTCTTCCTTTCTTCAGTGTCTTCCCTCTTCCTCAGGAGACATGATGTCACCCATTATAGTATAGCCACTCTTTACTTTAGCACCCCGAAGAGTACTTATAAAAAAGTTTTCTCACCAACGTTATTTTCCTCTACAAAAGAATCCTCATTCCAGCGACTGACAAGTTGCGGTTTTCTGCATGTCATCATGAGCTTTCATTTTCAGGCTAGCATGTGCCAAACCTTCTTCTGGGCACAGACAAGGAAGATTGAAAAGTATGAGTTAAAGTCCCAATTCTAAAGTGGCTTACACTTCAATCGTGGGACACAGGATGCCCATGAGCCAACAAGAGAAAGAGTCCAAGGAGCTGTGTAAGCAAGTGTGTGATCGAATGGTACAAACTCTGTGCATTAAGTGCTGTGGAAAATAAAGCCAAGATGTGGTCTTAAAAAGAATTTACAAGCAGATGTCCTCCCCTGGCCCTTCAGTAGTCTTTCTGCCCAATCCTAATTTAGAAATAAATGGTTTATTTCTGTAGGCTAGTCTGTAAGGGACGCGATGGAGATTTCGTATTTAAGAGAAATAGTATCGTTTGTACTGTCACCAGGATGTATGTGTGGACTAACTTTCAGCTCTATCCACTGTGCTTTCTTGGCAGATTCCGAAGCCTCACCACGGCATTTTTCAGAGACGCCATGGGTTTCTTATTAATGTTCGACCTCACCAGTCAACAGAGCTTCTTAAATGTCAGAAACTGGATGAGTAAGTGAGACCAAGTAACTTGTGTTGGCCACTTTGGGAACTGTCAGCTATATTTGCTTGTCTGCCTCACAAAACAAAACCAGACCGGGTACTGCAGATTCACCCTGGGGAGTCATGAGTTTAGTGTTTTCTGTGTCACCTTCAAAGTGGTATATATCACCCAAGGTGGCTGGAAATTATATTTCCCTTTGACACTCTTTGAAAAAGCCTATGTGGCTTTTTAACCATCTACATTTAAAGTCTTCATTACTGTGATTGAAAGGCCATTAACTACACTTGTCCAGTTAATCTGAAAGGGTTTTTTAGAACTATGTGAGATTCTACATCTACTACCTCTAACCCAGAGAGGACAGAGAAAAACAGCAGCATTTTCTGAGAGGGTACATTGTACCTGAAATGCATGCCCTCGCATGTAGCTTACCTAACGGGTTAATTAACTAATGGGTGAATTAGATGAGAAACTTCTCCAGAGCAGACCAGCCACATGAAGATAAAGTACCATGTGTTAGCCAGCTCACACTGAAATTTTACTTTTTTTCAAAAAAATATTCAAATGTGAAGAAGCTGTGCATAGAAAACTCTATTCAATTTAGATACAATATGAAGTTAAAAGTACATAATCAGTTATTAAAGCCAGATTAATATATGTCAGCTCGGAAGAGCAGTATGTGATTTTTTTCTTTACTTTTTAAATTGACATAGCACTAAAGAGAATATTTCATTTGCATTTTTTATTACTAATGTAAATTTTGATCGTAGAGGGATATTCATGTAATCCTATGTGGCTGGTGATAGTCTTGTCATTTCTAGGTTTGTCAGGGTTGTCTGTGGCCAGAGGGATATTTTTTAAAAATTGGATCATGTTATTCCCCTGCTCAAAGTCCTTCTTTCTGGGACCTCCCGTCTCACTTGGAATGAAACCCAGGGTCCTTCACCCACCTGTGAAGGAGGCCATGGTGACCAGGCCTTAAATTCCTCTCTGATTCACTCCTTGCTCTGCCCCAGCTCGGGGGCCTCCTGCCAAAGTCTCTGCTGCTGTTCTGAGGAGGAGGACAGAAGGCACATTTCTGCCCGGGGGTCATGGTACTTTCACTTCCCTCTGCCTCGATTTTTCTTCTTACTTTTACAGTGTATGCAAATTATTTCATCTCCTTCGAGTTTTTATTCAAACCTTGTTTATCTCTTAGGAGAAGCCTTCACTGACCACACCATCTACAATAGTACTTTGTGTCTCTTTAATACATTATATATTAATACACACCTGACATTATTTTATATTATGGATTTCTTCATTTACTTGTGATTTTGACCCTTTGCTACTAGAACACGAGCTCTGTGAACATGCAAACTTTGACTGCTTTGTTCCATTGCAAGAGCCCCAAAGCCTGGATGAATGTTTGGCTCAGTGTAGATGTTCAAAAAATATATATTTCCTATTTTTACATATTGTTTAAAACTAATAATTAATATATAACTGCTTTAAGTGTGAGTTCAATAACACAGTTCCTACCATAAGGGAAAATATCAACAAATTCTGACTTTCTTCATTGCTTCTCCAAATGAGTGTTTATCCTAGTATCTATTTTCTTGTATTATTTTATTTCTATACCCAAATTTCGATGTTATTATTAGATTCTGAGGAGATAAGATTATTAGCTTTTTTTAGGAAATGATTTGTTCATCCTTTATTAAGGCAGATGAGACTCATTTTCTGAAAGATACTGTTGGGATTTAAAATTATTGTCATGTCTAATAACACTTTAATTTTTAACACCCAGACAATCAGTATTATAGGGTAAGCCTTTGTCTTCTTCCTTGGCAAAGTTGCACACAGCATTCCTCGAGAGAGATGTTAGAGTAATGCCTGTAACCTCAAAAACACTGATTGACAGATTTTTACCATTTCCTCCCTCCCTCCCTTCCTTCCTTCCTTCCTTCTTTCCTTCCTTTCTTCCTTTCTTCTTCCTTCCCTCCCTCTTTCCCTCTCTCTCTCACAGTGTTTCCTGGAGAAAAGAGAAAAACGAGT
This sequence comes from Pteropus vampyrus, assembly GCF_000151845.1. Taxonomy (NCBI): domain Eukaryota; kingdom Metazoa; phylum Chordata; class Mammalia; order Chiroptera; family Pteropodidae; genus Pteropus; species Pteropus vampyrus. The sequence goes on along the minus strand of NW_011888843.1, from coordinate 7,060,962 downwards.
TACCTATCTTGAAATTGTTTCTACATAAATTTGTGGTGGGTCAAAAATACTCTTTTATAGATCATCACCTTGGACTTCAAGGGGATGGAAATGTAGCAGCCTCCTAAAGAGAAGGCCAAACTTATACCCTTCAAAATCATGTTCTACCATCTCCACTTATGTTTGAGGAATAAGTGTCATGAAGCAATATGTCTTTCTTGGAAGGGCTTCCCCAGATGGAGGAGAGCACTGATAGGTGTTCACACAGGTGCTTCTTGTAAATTATTACTAATCTTTATACTGTGATCTGTGAGACATTTTCTCCATTTTACAGATGAGGAAACTGCAGCTGGGAAGAGCTAAATAACTTGGCTACTGTAACGCAGCTAGTAAGCAGCCAAGCTGGAGATGAACAGTTAGGGGAGGAATCTGATATGAGCAGTCGTTTGACATCACTTGTTTATAACTAACTTGCTCATTCCATCTGCTTTCTTTCCAAGGCCAACTACAAGCAAATGCTTATTGTGAAAATCCAGATATAGTATTAATCGGCAATAAGGCAGACCTGCCAGACCAGAGGGAAGTCAATGAACGGCAAGCCCGAGAATTGGCAGACAAATACGGGTAAGTTACGTGGAGACGTCCTGTGACCCTGCACGCTGCTGCTTAGTAATGGCACAGGGACACAAGGTTGATACTAGGAGGAATCTCCTTGAATCAAGAACAGCACTTGAATGAAAAGATCTTCCAGAGAATGTGTGTGATGTTTTAAACCAATTACTTAGTAATGATGACGGCTAACATTTACTGAATATTTATTATGTGCTAGCAACTGCTCCTAGACTTTAACTCATTTAAGCCCTCATAAGCATTTGTAGAATGTCTAGAGTTATCCCATTTTATATATGAAGAATTGAGGCATAGAGAGATTAATAACAGATGGAAGGCCATATAGCTGGAAAGTGGCAGAGCTTGAATTCAACCTAGGCAGTCTGAGATCAGAGCTCACACTATACTCTATTGTCTCTCAATTAATAGCTGCAAAACTCTAAAAAATAATAAGTGATGTGAACATAACATTGCAATCCTTATCCTAGGTAACTTAAATGGCGGATAAACAAAAATTGGGAACACCGATTACAATTATAAATTGACCTCCAAGGCAGACTTTGTTATTATTTTTTTAATTTAAAGCAGTTTCATCACACCTGACAATTTTTACTGAAGTATTCTCCTTCTGTTCTTGAAACTTTTGATTCCAAAAAATATAGACTGTATTCACATGACTATTCTAGTCAGATTTCTAGAGAATTGATTGGAAGTGAAATAATATTGGTCACTAGTTAGGGCATTTTTATCCTCTTAATTTTCTTTTTAAACAGTGATAATGCCTTGGCTTCAAACACCTGAGTACTTCTTGTATCAGTTTTCTTGACTATAGTATGGTTATACTTACACTAGTGAGCAGCCCACCGATTTTTACTTACCGAGAAAAAACAAGGACGCTTTCCAACTTGGCCAGCAAAATCACGATCATTTCACAATTGCTCAGCCAGCCATGTTGTTGCATGTGTGATTCATTTGTACATCTTGCTTGTATCTTTTCTGATTTCTTCCTCTCAAAAATATTTGTCATCTCTTCTATGCAAGTATACTATATTTTGAAACAAGTGCAGCGACTGGCCAGAATGTGGAGAAAGCTGTAGAAACCCTTCTGGACTTGATAATGAAACGAATGGAACAGTGTGTAGAGAAGACACAAGTCCTCGACACGGTCAACGGTGGAAACTCTGGAAAGCTAGATGGGGAAAAACCAGCAGAGAAGAAATGTGCCTGCTAGATTCTACATAGAACTCATCATCAAGAGCCCCACCCAAATATTACTTCCAAAAACAACGACCAACCACCAAATCGTTGTTGAGTAGACTGTGCATAATTGCATGTCTTTCTTTTTCTGACAGAAAATCAATTTTAAGAAACCAGAATAGTCAACAGTGTTCAAATGAATTGACAGGTTGTTTCTGAGGCCCCTTCAAACAAGATCAAAGGTTTTCTAATATGATCTCACCATCATGGATGTCCAATTTGTTTTTCTTAGAAATAAGATGAGTATATAAGAGAGTATACAAAGTGAAATATCATTGAGTTTAAGTCAGAACAAAAATTACTGTGTCAAATTGGAGAAAGGGATAGGCTACCAATGAAAGAGTATAAAAAGATGATTTAAAAAAAAAAAAAAGATTGGGTTTACTCCATATCTGATTTGTACTTTTAGGTTTGCATTGGGGAAACATATTAGCTAAAACTGGATACACAAGAAAGAATTCTTAATGGATCAATAAGAATGGCATTACTACATATACCCAATAAACTGCACAAGAATGACTAAATTAGTGATAAAGTTAAAAAAGGATGAATGTCAGACTTCTGCTAAAATGTAGGAGATTGTGTAATAATGCCATTTTTATATTCTTAATTAATGGCAGATAGACAAGAACAAGATTGTGAGTGACAAAGTATAAGAGAAATGCCCTGGGAGAAAAATGAAAGTATGGGAACATAGCAGTTGGACAAATGAAATTAAACGTAACTGTTACAGATGTCTGGAAGAGTTACTTAGCCAACTTTCACTCAAGCCAATTAGAAATTGACGTTATCAGTTGGGATTAAGAGAATCTTTAGAGGTTTTCATTTCAAAGAAATTTCTAAAAAGTCAGTTCAGTGTTCAGCTTCACATTTCATTTTTCTTAGCAAATGGTGATAGACACAAAGAGAAATTAAAGATTACTATTTATTAAATATCTTTTAAAATTCAGTCAAGAAAAACTATTTAGCCTTAATTTTTTTTCGATAAAATATACTAGCGATATGAAACAAAAGTGACTATCGATTGTGGGTTTCCTTTTAATTTACAAAAGCACTAAATTAATTAATTTCTTCTCTCCAACCCACATCCACCCCTGGCTTTGAATCCATTGTAAAAACACATGCGTGTCACTTTGTAGATCAACAACTTCAGAAAATAATGGATCAATTTTATGGGCACTCTGAATTTTCATGTCATAAATCACATAAAAATTGATAACTCATACTGTATTATAATGAATTTAACATTTTATTTTGCCTAAATCAAAATGCCCATGGTGGACCTATATTTGATGATTAACAGGAATGGAACTCTATCTTATCTCAGCAGAAATTTGGTTAATCACTTTATTTTTTTTCACAAGAAGCTGCCTTTTCTTTGTAAAAATGATCACAAAACTATTTTCCATTGGCTTATTATTATTATGTGTAAACTAACATAAACAACTCCTATTAAACCATTATTTAAATATTTCAATGAATTTTATCAATAACAAAGTTCTCTCTTTTTATTATGATTATGATTTTTTGGCAATAACTCCTCTTATTATAAAATTTTGCCAATTAAATTTCATTTTTCCAACTCTGTGCATATTTCTTTTGCTAAGTTACAGATATTGGAAACCTTAAATTCCAGCTCTGCCCTTGACCTCTGCCTCTCAACCTCAGTCTGACATTTGAGTCAGTTTTAGAAACACAGATCCGAGGCACTGTTTATAATGTTCTGAGGGTAGACTAGACCCAGAAATGAACCAAAGCAATCTGGAAGCTCTGATGGGGTTAGCCTCATGTGAAATTCTCAGTGTTAACTGCCCAGTTCCTCTAACTTCTGCAGCAAGATGCCGCCTTCTAGGATGGATCATGCTTGGGTCTTCTTACAATGATGTTTTTCTCTACCATGCTCTTCATGACCCCAGTGCCTGTGCGGTGAGAATGGAAAGCTATTAGCTAAGATCAAAGATGTTTCTTCTGGAAGAAAAGTGTACAGAAACAATATAACTATTGCTGTAGTGAAGTTTGGTGAACTTTTGTGGTCCTTATGTCAACTTCTTATTTGGAGTTAAATTTTGATATCCCCTGCATTTCCATAATAGGAAATGTTCAGCCTTTTAAAATCCTAAAGGCATTCTATTTTGGATATGTCTTTGTGTTTCTATTTATTTTTTCAGTTATATGATTGATTTACTCATGCCAAGATTCTGTCATTGTCAGTTATTTCACAAGAATTTATTCAAGATCTATTTTAAGATTGTTATTTGATAGTCACAGCATGAAGCAGAGGGTGATGATGCCCATAATTATAGAACTATGCTTGTAAAAATAACAATTATTGGGTAATAATAATTGGAACAAAACTTAGAACATATAAGAAAATTAATTTAAAATAGTATTCTACTTATAAATAAACACATATATATATATTCTCTGTCAAGTTTGACACTTGACCCCAAATTCTATGTAAACATTTATGGATATTCCTTCTCTCATTATTTCAGAATAATTATTCTGTACTATTTATTTTACAGTTTCAAATTGATCTGGGGCCATGAAGTATACAGACTGCTTTAAAGAATTGTATATCCCCTTTAACCCACAACAGCATATGTTTTTAGCCATAATATGTCCTGTTACTGCTTATCTACCAAATGCTCTAGTAAACCAATTTGTATTTTGGAGAAATATTTAAAGTGTACATGAAATTCCTTTTCGATCTAGAAACCATTTCTGGAATGTTTACACTGCTTCGATGTTTACATTGCTTTAACACAGTGCCTCAGGTAACTTCGTGACCAAATTTGTCTCTAACCGTACGGCTCATTTCCTGTAACACCCTACGTAGAAAGGTCTCACAGAGACACTAACACAGCTAAAGGAAGGTCTTTGATGTATGTCTTCAACAAAGATTACAAAGATGCCATTGGAATCTGGAGATTACTGCCACCATGTCCCAAGCTCCTGGCTCGCTTGGAGTAAGTGTTACTTGAGACTCTTAATTGTGATTAGTAACAAGTTTATCTTTTGATGGAAAAAAAAGGAAAATGCTGTGAAAAATATAAAAATCATTGAGAGAACACAATGTTTATCTTGGTATGACAAAGGAGACAAGTCACGAATAGGCAGAGAAAATGTTAGATGCTGGGGGCAGAGCTTGTAGGTCTCTACGCAAGAGTTAAAATTCTTGCAAGTTCCCCCTTGAGCCAATTTGCTATCATTTCCATATTATCAGCTATCACACTGCAAAAAATTCAAAACCAGCATTTTCTAAAGTAAATATTTTATTCGTTGCTTTTAACCAGCTGGGCTACTCTGTGAATTAGTGGGTGTCTTTGTTATGCTTCTGGTGTAAGTTATTCTCTGCCAATCTGTACAGGTTGGATGAACTGTGCAAAAGTTCTTTGTTGTCTCCTTTATAAAAGAAGCTTGACCACAGAGAAAGACATGACTACATTAATAAAACAATTTAAAAACAGCCAAAATATTCTTTAAACTGCAAATCGAGTCCATTGGAAATCAACAAATTTGATGAAGCTTATATATATTCTCATCAATGGAGTGAGTGCAGCAGTTAGAAAGAGAAATAATATGTGTAATGGATGAAGTCTACAGCTACATATAGTATATAACCTGGAAGTTGTGTCCATGAAACAAGATTGTTCACTGCTCTGTACCTCTGTTCACCTGAAAAAAAGGGGGGTACATATGCTTTCTTCATTGTGTATCACACTAAAACCTTGAGGGAAAATCCTCATCAAACTTTAAAGAAATAATATTAAAGTTTCTGTTTCCTAAATACTAAATAGCTTTAAAAGAAAGTTCTAGAGCTGATGTTAACCAAAGTGATTTTTTAAAAGTTGTCTTTCATCCTCTACTACCAAGCTTTAAAAGATTAAGAGAAGTCTAGAGTATTTAAATATTTTAAGGAAAGCTTTATCATTTTTTAAAGATGCCAAGATGCTGTCTATATTTAAGAGGTTGTCTAAAAATTCACCAAAAGCTATATTTTTTCTTGATCTTTGACCAAGATGATATAAACTTATTTCTGGGGATAGCACTAGACTCTTAAACATGGAAGATAGATACAGAATATTATCTGAGATAAATGTCTCAGTGCTTTAAAAAATTTTTGAAAATACTTGTCTTATAAAGTAACACTGATAAAAAATCATCGTTAGATATATAGGGAATTTGGTAAACTTATTGCCTTAGAATTTTGGGGTGGAGGCCCAACTACAACGAATGATTGTTGAGCAAGAGCTATAAAGAGAGTTGAGTTAAAAATTGTCTAAATAGACTTCTTAAAAATGGCAGAACATGCAGACAGTCATACTCACACTTACAAGGTTGATTTTTAGGTACGAAAAAAAGAGTAACAGAAAGCATTTTCGTAGCTATGTCCATGGCAAATATTTATCCATCATTTTTATCTATCAAGTAGAAGATTATGTCCTTGGAATTAAGTTACTAAAAATATTTAAACACAAAATATTTCATTATTGGCATAAAAATTTGGGAACCTTAGAAACATTCTGTTTATCTAAATATAATTGACTCGTAATTGGAGCAGCATCACAAAGACACTTTTCTGCCCAGCTCTTGTTACTAACGGCCTATGGTTGAGAGATTTTCTAAGTTCATACATAGAACAAACAACACACAAAAACATTGCCAAAATAGTAGAATTATTTTACAGGGTCTCATCTTTTGAAAAAAAAAAAATACAAATGAATAATCTTTGTATTGAGTCGTTTACATGTTTTCCAGTTCCTTTTCTTTCCAAGAGGTTATGGAAATCATGGTTAATATCACTCAGCAGACATGGTCTTTAAGGATCTTTAGCAAATTACATAGGAGCTGGCACATTTGTCTTTAACCTAACAGATCCTTTATTTAACTAGTCTTATCTTTACATCTGTTGGCACATCAAAATAGTGTCCTTAGTAATAAGTAATAACCTACGCTTATCCTTAATCTTCTATTCTCCAGGTTTTTTTTTTTTTTTTCAAATACTCTGAGAGTAAGCCTAGTATTATAGAAAGGAAACTGTCCAGAACAAGTTGAGGCCCATGAGTATGTTATTAAATATCTCAGTGGCTTCTTGTCATATGAGACATAAATCCTGTGTGCCTCACAGAGTTCAAGTCAGGATCAAAGGAGAAAATATATAAGAAATTGGTTTGTAAGTTAGGCTCTATTTCATAAACAGGCACTATTATCACAAGCTAAGAACAGATAATAAGTCACAGTCATAATTTAAACCACTTGTGAAAAGAAGTGTCATAGCAGGAACATAACTCATTTTAGTAGATGTATTGGAAGCTACCAATGATGTATTGGAAGCTACCAACTTGAGATCATTGTATTTGATTGAAAATGTTTAATATAGCTCAAGTTATTGAAAAAATTGAGTTCTGTTTCATTTTCTATGTCATCTTGTCTTTCTTTCAAGGAGTTCAATTATATTCTAAATAGTATATTACATCTTGGTCCAAATTCTTCTTGTACAAATAGGGCTTCTGTGTCCATAGCCTTGTAAAAGATACTGACTATCTGAAATTCTTTAAGAAAAGTAAGTTATCCTGCTTAATATATCAAAAGTAGACAATGTTCTGACATAACACTGATGTGCTTTACTGTATCCCAATGGTCTACTTTTAAGTGATATCATCCTCATATTTAGGCTAAACACATTCGATTATTTTGTATGCCATCTACACAGGTCCCTGTTCTGTCTAGTGCTATGAATGTAACTTAAAACTTTAAGTGTGGATTTTTTTATTCAACATGCCCCTAAATAGACTGTGGTGCCCGACAAACACTATTAGGTCATTATTTTATTGTACCAAAATTCTAGTGACTTCAGAAATCATAGCATCTAATGATTTTGTGATGTCTGGATTTGAGTACTACAGTTGAGAACTGTATTCAGTGATTGTTACTATACACTTTTCAAATAAAAATGCTTTTTTATCAATTATTTTGTATAGTTGAAGCAACTTTATTTCTGTGTGGTGGGTGAGGGACATTAGATCAGCATTACATGAAATTTGTGTCACATTAAAAATGATATCCACCTGAAACTAATATAATGTTGCATGTCAATTATGCCTCAATTAAAAAAGAAAGGTATCCATTAGGAATTGGGAAGTCAGTGATTTGGGTACAGCCAAGC
>NW_011888843.1:7027543-7052898 GCF_000151845.1 Pteropus vampyrus | reverse complement strand
ACTATCTGAAATTCTTTAAGAAAAGTAAGTTATCCTGCTTAATATATCAAAAGTAGACAATGTTCTGACATAACACTGATGTGCTTTACTGTATCCCAATGGTCTACTTTTAAGTGATATCATCCTCATATTTAGGCTAAACACATTCGATTATTTTGTATGCCATCTACACAGGTCCCTGTTCTGTCTAGTGCTATGAATGTAACTTAAAACTTTAAGTGTGGATTTTTTTATTCAACATGCCCCTAAATAGACTGTGGTGCCCGACAAACACTATTAGGTCATTATTTTATTGTACCAAAATTCTAGTGACTTCAGAAATCATAGCATCTAATGATTTTGTGATGTCTGGATTTGAGTACTACAGTTGAGAACTGTATTCAGTGATTGTTACTATACACTTTTCAAATAAAAATGCTTTTTTATCAATTATTTTGTATAGTTGAAGCAACTTTATTTCTGTGTGGTGGGTGAGGGACATTAGATCAGCATTACATGAAATTTGTGTCACATTAAAAATGATATCCACCTGAAACTAATATAATGTTGCATGTCAATTATGCCTCAATTAAAAAAGAAAGGTATCCATTAGGAATTGGGAAGTCAGTGATTTGGGTACAGCCAAGCGATTTTATCCATCTCTCTTAACTCTCTCATTTATTATTTGTATAAAGACTGAGCTTTGCAAGGGAAACTTTCTAATAATTTTGAATGATGCATTTATAAAATTAGCAATTAACATGTTGATGTATTCTATAGTGCATAAGCGCCCTCACATATTATAACTTGTTTCTTCCCCATGATAAAATGCTGAGGCAGGTGGTGGTAACGCCCATCATCACAGGCTAGTGAAAGGACTAATGTTCAGGGCCAAGTCAAGACCACAACCTTACAGCTTCCTTTTAAATGCTCATTTGCAGAGGCTGCCTTGCTCCCAGAGTTGTTCCCCCTCCATATGTTGCTTAGATAGGTGCTGCCAAGATAATGATGTTTTTAATTTAAAGTTAAGCAATTCTCCCACTGCAAGCAAATAAATGCTTGGCACCATTCATTCAACTTTACTCTGTGGTAGCAGTAATGCTATTTCACACAAGCAGCAATAAGATCACTCAACCGAACCTGGTAAGAGCAGTTTTCTCTTCGCTGTCCCTTGCAGGGAATGCAGGCTTTCTCAGAATGTTAGGGAAACACAGACAAAGGAGGGGATTGAGACACAGTTTCCTAAAAGTCGTTAGGTTATCACTGCTCGATTCAAAGAACTGGAAAGAAAACTCACTAATCAAAAGGGATGATTTATACAAAGGAAATATGAAAGAATATGCTGTATGGAAAATGATTTAGGTAATATTGAGACTTATTCCTTACCTGCCAGTTTAGCTGCTGCCCTGGCTATTCTGGACACACCTGGCCTACCATCCTGCGGAGTATGTGCACCTGTGCTTGCCTCTGCCTGGACTGCCTCTTCCACCAACAACAACTCCCTTCCGACTACTTCCCTAGCTTTCTCTCCATCTTTGCTTAAGTGTTATCTTCAAAGAGAGAGAGGTCTTATTTAAAATTACTATCTTATTTAAATGACCAATCTATGGTTATCATACTTTCAATTATCACCCGATTTAAAGTCGCAACCACAGACTTTCACTCCTGGTAACTCTGGATCCCTGAGTCGTCTTTATTTTTCTTCATAGTCAATGGGATGTCTCTGACTTAATTATTTGTTCCTCATCACTGGACGTATTTCCTAGATATATTTCTTTTCCTTCTTTCCTCACTGCATGTACCTCCTCCCCTCTCCTCACTGCTGTAGCCTGGCATCTGAAACAGTGCCTGGCAAATAGGGGACACTTAATAAACAGTTGTTGAGAGAAAAAAAATGCATGAACCTTATATGAGAACTTGCTGGGTGGACTACAGAATAACATAATATAAACTTAACATTTTTTACTACTTTATTGAAGTATTAGAATATTTAAATTGTATAATTTATTGATTTTTGTCATGACACATGGCCATAAAAACATCATCATTATCAACACACTGAATATTTCTAAACCAACCTCGCATGCCTAAGATAAATCCTAATTTTCCATATTTCTGTTATAATTTTAAACACTTGTAAGTATATACTTTAATAATAACAAAGAAATTAAATATAATTATTTAAATCTTTATTGCATTCCTAATATTTCCCATCAAAAAAATAAGAGAAGGAAGGAAGGAAGGAAGGAAGGAAGGAAGGAAGAAAGGAAGGAAGGAAGGAAGGAAGGGAACTATAATGATTATGATGTTAGCTGAGGGGATTTTCAGTTCTTAATGAATTGGGTCCCTATCAAAATATTGATAAGGATGCTATACTTATTTGCAGGTCAGAAGAGAATTAAGAATTTTCAAAATGAAGAAATATGAAAGATTTTGAGGAGTGTCAGTGTGTTCTTAATTTTATAATGCTAGTATTTTTTCAAATTTAGAATAAAAATATAATAGATTACTTTTGCCATTAATATGGATTTAGGGAAAATTAACAGAAAAATTATAAATTTCAGTTTGCTGACAAAAACAGTCAATTTATTATGAATTATATTGTAACAAACAGTAACTAGTTAATTCATTTATGTATAATAATTTTAATGTAAAAATAAAAACAAAAATTTCTCAAACTATAACATCAATTTTATTGTAAGGCATATTATAAGTAATTATTCAAAAGATATACTAAATCAATTGTTTCAACATTTCTTAATGATAAATTATAACAATATATGTAATCAAACTATTTTTCATTTCCCACCTTCAGGTATTCACTTAAAGGCTCACCTTAGAACCTTTTTATTCATTATATTGATTAGTATAGTAAATACAGTTATTTACACCACAACTGAACTAGTGTTTCTTTTTGTGTGTTTCCTGTGTGGTTGTACTTTATTTTATTTTATTTTATTTATTTTATTTTATTTTATTTTTAGGTTCTACTTTTAGACTAATAAATTTCTCCATTTTAATTGTTTGTTTTATCACTCAGAAATGTTTATTTAAAAAACATTTCAAATGATAAAAGCTGAAATGATAAGGACATAGAAAATAATCCATACATAACAAATAAATGTTGCTGCTGACGCTATTAAAAAGATACTCTTGTATTTTAAGAATTCAGATCTTTTTAGGCTGCTGAAACTGCTTATTCTCATACCCAGGAGATCCTAAGACCACTCCAAAGCGAACCTGGCGGCCCCATGAGCAGGTCCTATCTGTTACATCAAATGTTCAAAAACGCATATAGTGAAGCCAAAATAAAATCCAAAAGTGTCTTTCCATTTTTGACTTTAGAATACATTATTCTAATGGAAACCATCTAGGTTCTTAGTTCACTTAGATGGGTTCATTCCCAAATCTCATATTTATTCAACCCAGCATGATGATCGAGGATCCTAAATGATTGAGTGAAGGGTGAGTTCTCCTAATACACTGCATGTTCTTGAAGCAGAATTCACAATCCCAATTTCCCTATAAATGTGCCTGAAAATATTATTACCTAAACATCTTCCATGTGGCATAAAGTCATGAATAATAAATGTAAAATCAGCAGATTTTTAGTGGGGAAGTTTTTCTGAACTAAATTCTCAAGAGAGTAGTCTACCAGGTAACAGGCCAACTCATCTCAACATAACATCTCAACATCCACAGGATAATACAGAGGAAACTGTGATTGTTAAAGTTACAAAAAAGCAAACAAAAACAAAGGCATTTCTATGGCTGAGAAATATCTCGGACAACTAAATGAGCCGGTAGAAGGAATATTAATAGCCAAGTCACAAGGTTCAAATACTTCTTCCATGGTTAGCAGTAGGGCATGTTATTTAACCACTCACAGTACCTTCCCCTATAAAATGGGGACAATATTTGATCTGCTACTGAGGGTTGTCAGGAGGATTAAAACAATACAGGTAAAGTGCTTAGATTTGTTCCTGGCACAGGTTAACTGTGCCCTACATGTTACAACTTCAAAACTACCAAGCGATATAAATATGAAGCATGAAACACACATAACAGTCATGCAACACTCCAAGCATTAGAGTACTTGGATGAATTTATTAATACCTTACTTCATCTCATTTGTACATGCCTTTAAGTATTTCATAGGTAATACTGATATTTCACATTCCACATTGAAAGGTTTAAAGCATCTTTCCTGAGAAAATGTCTAGAGTTAAACATCAGAGCGGATGATCAAAAGGCTTGATGTAATTCACCCTTGACGGTGACTACAGTGTCCCGTTATTCCTGTAAAGTGTGTTCTGCTTTCCTGAGTGTCGGTGTGTTTGCGTTTCTACAAGTTAGAGTTTAGTTTTACTCAAAGCAGTCATAAACTCCACCTGCAATGAATGCATGTATCAAAATTTAAGGCCATTTTCACAAAAAAGCACTAGATATAGAATTCTAATTCATGAATTCAGATTCTTCTTGGCTGCAGACAGCAGCCACTGTTGCTTTGAACTCACAATATACACATTTTTGGGGAGGTATGAGCTAACAACAGTATTGTGTTCTAGTCTCCCCACGACCCAATATTTCACTTAGATAATATAATAAATATTGAAAAAAAATTAGTCACAAATGCAGAGTCACAAAGTGCATTCCTTTGTATTTTCACGTGGATTGTCTTTAGCAAACAATTCCAAAACCTATCAAAACCAGTGGATTCTTAAGGTGTAAGGATGCAGGCATGATTCTCAGGTTTTGGAGGGTTGGATGGCTTGGGGAATTAGCTGAAAAGAAACTTCTCCTGCCCATAATTTAGTAGAGAATACCTGTTCCACTAATAATAGGTCAGGAGATCAACTTATCTCATGGTAAGATATTTTTTATTATCCAAAAGTCAACTTTAAAATGTAACATTTATTCATATACCTATACACATTTCTTTTTATTTATATACATAAAAACCACTATCTAAAGGTCAAAGTTTACAACCATAAACTATGCTTCAGAAAAATCTGCAAAAAGATTCAAATTTTTTTTTTTTAACTTTAAAGCAGAATTCATCTTCCATTATGGGAAAGCACCCAGTGCCTTCTCTCATTTAGTAAGTTTAGAAGAGTTTCCTTCCCTTGAGAATATATTTGTTTGATTTTCTGGAGTATTGTTTTCCTGCAAAGCTATTGCTATATAAAAGTATTCCACCAAACACTGGCATTGAGTTATTTTAACATGTAAGTTTAGATTGTGTTCCAAGGAATAAATAAGACCCACATAGTGACCTTTCTCATTCAGCTCTTCAGCCAGCCAGCTCACTTCCGTAGCCTAATCAACATCAGATAGGGGGTCGCACCTTCAGTCTGCAACTCACTGTGGAAGAGACCACACAATCATCAAAACGGAGCACATTAAACGGTAGTGATGTGATTGGTCTACCACCAGCATTACCACCTCTACCCCCTGTATACCACCAGGTCTGACTTAATTGCTTTAATCTGAGAGATGGCGGTTAATTAATGGATTCTGACCAGTTCCCCCCATGAGACACAGTAAGATCACAGTAAGATCGTGGAAGCATTAAACTTATGTGAATTCACGTAGTTGTCTAGACAAGAGTGAGGAAGAGTGAGGGGAAGTGAGAGAGAGTTAGGGACTGGGTCTATCATTTTACTCAGCGAAGATTCTCACCGCAGTGACTTGGAAATGGGAAATAAATCAACCATTCCCTCAGGACATTTTGGTCCTGTGGATTTCTCAGAGCCTGAACTTCTCTCTTCACTGTGTGCACACACATGCTCACATTTGTATATACATGTATGTGTTGTTGTTGTTGTTGTTGTTTTTGTCATTGTCTGACAGCATGACCCCTAATCTCCAGCAAAGAACTTCTGGTGTTCAACCCAAGAAACATCTACATGTTCTAATGCTGGAGAAGAAAACTTGTGTTTTTTAATACTTACTGAGAGAGAGCATGGAAATGTATTTTGTTTGATTTAAGGGATTTGCCAAGATTAATATTTAAATGCACTTTTTTTTTTTTTTGCTTTAATGGTTACTTTTATGTGTCAACTTCTCCCTAGAGTTATAATTCCATTGTATGTTGGTGAACCCAGACTTAGCAAATGATACTACGCTTCCATTCTCAAAGCAGCCAATTGGCCGTATTTTATTTTGCAAACATGTAACTTACCATCGTATCACACTAATACTGAATTTTTTATCAAAAAATCATAAAACAAAGGGCATAGTCAGTCCAATTTCCTTATATCAATTAGAAAAAATTCCATGCGACCTTTCTCAAGTCATAGGAAGAAAATAAAACTAAAAGACCTTTAACAATTAATTAACTGCAGCTGCTAAAGAATCAGCCATAAAAGTCACACTGTCCAACACGTCTGCTCTGTATCAGCAGGAGCCTCAGCATTCACTACTGGAGTAGTTACAATGTGGAGACAGCTAACTGCTCCCTCTGGCTCCATTCTCTCTTGGGTCAAAAGAGCTGAGGTTGGTGGATGTCTCACCACCCCTAGGGGAATGGTATCAGGTAAGTAAGCCAAAAAATTGACCAGTCTCCTTCCCTTTGAAAGTCCTGTTCGCCCTTCTGTTCTAAGCTCTTCGTCCTTTCCCCCACTGAGGGGACTACTCTCGCTGCTTCCGAAATGTGGGCATCTCACTTTCTCCTTCGGTATTGCTGGGGCCTACCTTCTTCAATTAGAATTCACAGGGCTAGTGTCCAAAAAGTTGACAATGTAGAATCTGGGAGCCCAGAGATTTTAGAAGACTAGATTCATCTTGGTTTCCTCTCTAGTCTCTAATCACATATATCATTAGCAAAGTGAAGCACTGTTGCAGGGGGTTCCGAAGAGGCACATGAATCAGAATTCCTAGACGGATGCTAATCACAGTAGCCCTGCTTCTCCAGCTCAGGCCTTCTGCCCTAGAGGGACTAGACTGGGAAATTCAAAAGCTGCTAGAACAGGAAGTTTTAAATGGTTCATGTAATTACAGACAATATTTTTCTTTTAAGTGATAATTTCATAGAGTATTATGGGAATGAGTTTTCAGCCCAGAAGTCTTTTTTTTTTTTTTTTTTTACAACTTGTCACTTCATATTCTGTCGACACTAACAAGTACTTTGATGGTTTCAACTATATTTCGTTTGCTTTAATGGATCATTACCGTCATTACCATTGCTTGATTCAGTCATTATTAGGTAGTTATTGAAGACACTTGTCCTTAGCAATGCAGGAAATAAAATGAAATACAAGGAGCTATCCCTTCGTTCTTGACATTTCCAATCTCTCTGATTTGAGATACAGACGTGGACATTTAAATAAATAGAAACAACTTATAATTAAAATGTTCATTTATGGCACAGAAAATATGAGCAGCGGAAGAAGAAGGACAATAGAGGAGATGGTCCGTTTTGCTCGGAGAAAGTATTAAAGCTGAGATTGGGCTTGTTTTACAGCAAAGAAGAGGGAAAAAAATCTAAGTTTATTCATGCATTTATTCAGTACGTATTTATATGTTAGGCTTTGAGGATTCAGTAGTGAACAAGATTAATGCTGTTCCTACTCTCAAAGAACTGGGAAACAGACAGTAACCAAGCGACGGCATACATGAATACATAGGAATCCTTCTCAAGTGAGATGACTATCAACATTCACGCGTGTTTGACAGATGTCGTAAAGGCGGATGGGGTAGAAGAAAGGCCTCACCTTGTAGAGACGGCTCTAGACACAGTTGTCCTAGGACTTTCAGACCAAAGCGCCACCTTGGTTTTCAGTTCTTTATTCTGAAGTTGAAAAAAAAAATGTGCAGAGATCACATAGTTGGCACATTTATCAGCCACGTGCTTAATGCTTCTGATCAGGCCTATACCGCTCCTTGGCAGTAACTCCTTGTCATTTCAGCCCCTCTATTAGAACACAAAAAGTAGCCAGTTGAGAGTCACTATTGTCTCTGAAATTACAAACACACTCAGTAGCAATGGGACCTCCCTTTGCTTTTAACATCTCTGTGCCTAATTGCCTCATCCATATAATAGGTGTAATCACAGTCCCTTCTTTGCAGGTTCTGAAATAAAAATATGTAAAGAATTCAGCTCAGTGCCTGGCACAAATTTTTAAGATGTAAAGGCAGCTGTTTAAGAACTGGGCTGAGTCGTTATCCATGCACGGTATGTTTAAGTGATTTTCTTATTACATTTGCTTATCATTACTTCCTAATTTGTATAGAATGAATATGTTAGTTATGTACAAAATAATATAAGGAAAATATTTATCAGGTAACATTTGCCAAAAGGCCACTAAGTAAGAAAAGCTGTGAGGAGATGCCTTCAGAGACATTTCTTAGGAGGCAGAGGCTCTGATGTGACACGGTTCACATTATCTGAGATTTCCTGATGTGAACTGACCAGCCCTGACCGAGTACTTGACTGGACACTAGTTTTGAGCCAACATTCGACAAGCCCCACATTTTTAGCTGTCTGGAGCTATGGGCATTGTCTTTATCAAACAAAAAGTGTCATATAACCCAAAGGAAATGAGATTCTAAGGGAAGCCTGAGGCTTGAAGGGTTTATCCTCCAGAATAAAGGGAACAGTGACCCTCTGGGAAGGTAGAAATGGCAAAACAGGGTGAGGGTTCCAAAATTTAAGATGTAAAAATGTGTGCAACCTCTTTCTGTCATTATGATTTTTTTCTTCTGCTGAGGGAAAGCAGAAAGAGTAAGGTGGTGGGAGGAAGGGTGTGGAAGTGTGCTCGGGGCGTGATAATGTATCTCTTCTCTGGCCTATCCTGGGGGAAGGGAATATGCTCCAAAGGATGATGAGGTTTCCAATGGATGTCACAGGACAGGACAGCCTGGCAGGTGACAACAAGCAGGAAGTCAAAATACTGAGGGATGAAGTAGAAAAGGTGACAGGTCCAGGCAGTCAGTGACTAGCCATTTGACAATGACAGACGGGGTAGCACTGAGCACAGAGTCGAGCTGTGGTAGAGGCACCTGTGGGGTCCTCAGATACCCCGATTTCTGTGAGGGCTTTACCCCACTTCCTGTGAGGCAGGGGCACCACCAGCCTAGGACTGCAGCTGAGAGACTAAAAGGGCCTTCTCTAGATAAAGGGGAATAGGGAGCAGGAAGAAAAGCGTGTCTCATTACAATAAATCATAGAGTTTTATCTTAAGTTTTAAAACACTAAAAAATAAGAAAAGTACAAGAGGCTTCTTGAAGTGAGTGAGCCATGAGGCAAATCTTGGAAGCTTCGTGGATATGAATAAAGAAAGAAGAGGCAAGAGGACACACCTCAGAATGGGAGGCAGCATACCTGGCTACCTGCCTAGAGCTAAATTCACACAAGAGTGGCCTTGACCAAGCTTCTGATTCAAGACCACATCGAGAGAAGTTATCATCTGTCTCCCCAATATAACAAGTATTCTGGAAAATTTGGATGAAGTTTAATAATTACTTAATAATATTTAATATTAATAACCTAATAATATCATAAAATAATGTTTAATACGAATACTTTAATAATTATTAAGAATACTTGCAAAACTATAATTTCTTATGCTTAGAAGATATACACACTCACAAAAAGATGCTCATATATATACATGGACACATGCACATGGACTCGCACATAGACACTCGGACACAGTCACACACAATCACACACAGACACACACCCATTCACATACAGACATACTCAGTGTCACACTGGCACATCATCATGCACAAGCACAATGTTCCTAATAGGCTCACTGATACACTGAACACACACACACACACACACACGCTCACGTTCACACTGAAATATACAACAGATTCTCTCCTTACCTGGGCTTCAAGTATATTAACTTTTTCTTTCAGATTTTCAATTCTTTTATCTTGTTCTTTTAAATTATTTTTTAATCCTTCCATCTAAGAATTGGGAAACACAATTGGGAATATCTTATCAGACAACATAAAATTAAGTCAGAAAGTGTACAGGTTTCTGTGGTTAAATGGTTTATCCAATAAATAAATCCAAAAGCATCAGCAAACTCAGGAGACTACAAAACATAGCAGGGCAAATTGGCGCCTGTGGATGAGCACATGTAGACGGTGCTGTTAAACATTTTAATCTTTAAAAAATGCATTTAAACCATATTCTGCAGGAGTGTATTTGTAGAAAGTAGCATTGGTCATCCTTTTGTGTCTCAGCCACATAACGTTTGCATCCTGCAGAGGCCAGGAGACACGATGCAAGGCCACTGCCTGGCATGGGAAGCCTCCTTGAGGCAGAGATCTGGTCAACCAGAGGCATAATGAGGTGAGTCTACTTTGCTTTGGATGAAAAGCATCAGCCAAGACGCAGCGTAGGGGAGGTGAGTGATGAAGCTCAGAACGGTGCAGGGGAAGTGGACAAATCTGGATTCCAAACGCCAACTCTGCTTCTACCAGCTCTGTTATTTAACTACTGTGAGTCTCAGTGTTCTCATCTTTAAAACAAGAATGTGGGATGCCCCTAAGTCCTCTCTGACTCTCAAGTGCCACAAGTCAATTCTCTTGGTGAGGTCCTAGCCAAGCAATCACAAATGCTACATTTATGTCAGGAAGGTATTTGAGTTATTTAGAATTTTGGAAACAAATACTAGGTAGTAAAATGAATGAATGAATGAATGAATGAATGAATAAAAGTCTGATTTTAAGTCTAAAGCTAACCTCCCAAACCAAGGCCAACACATATCTTGAAGTAAATGGTCTAAGTATACAATCCACCATCCATCCAGCTCCCACTGCAATGATCTCTTCTCTTTCACTTGCCAGAATGTTCCCAGAGAACGGCCAGGTGACATCCCTGTTTTAACACATCTCCTAATTTACATGAAACTGATCAATCATTCCTTTCTCAAGAAAAGGCTGATTCTCCTAATCCACAAAATCTTCTAAAGGAGAGAGTATATTACCTGGCTCAGAACACTGAAACATCTACAGAGAAGTCTCACAAAATTCCCCAGAACACTTCCAGGGTTGGCATACAGACAAAAGAGGGAATTGAAAACAGAGCTGAGTTGCATGGACATAAAAAGAAAGTCTCTGTGGGGAATAAATCTCACTGCTTGTAAAGTCCAGGCAAGCCACTTGTAGTCGATCTTCTCATTGTAAACATACCAGCTACCAAAGAAGCATGCTTGATTAATCTGACCTCTTGGATGACACTGCGAAGGTTCTGATGTTGGGAGTGAATCACACACTGCAGATGAGAGATCTGCTCCTGGAGAAGGGATATCTGCATCTGAAGATCCTGGCAACTGGAAATGCAGAGGAAGAATAAAGGGAAAAGATTTGCTCATGCATTATACAGCTGTTTTTTTCCAGCTGTGCCACCAGGCTCTCCTCACGTGCTAGCTGCTCCTGGGTGTCGTGTGAGTAAGATGCCACACAAGACATACTGAAGATAAACAATCACAACACAGCCACTAAGTAGCTCAGACATGAACTTGTGTGAGAATATCAATTCATGTCAAAAGTTCATCTATAGCCACCTGTGACCCCCCTCCCTCCAGATATTAGTCAAGTTGCGTTGAGCCTGGTAAAGCACTGACATATCTAATTTGTCTTGCTTATGAGTACCCATAGAGCTAAAATCCATGAGAATATATGGGAACAGCAAGGTTAGAACATGTGGCCAGTAATGGGGATTTTACTGTATCAGAAACCAATCTCCAATGATATAGAGTTAGTATATGTTGTGGATTGCCTGTGTTTGTCTTATCTATCTATCTATCTATCTATCTATCTATCTATCTATCTATCTATCTATCTATCTGTCTGTCTGTCTGTCTGTCTGTCTGTCTCTGTCTCTGTCTGTCTGTCTGTCTGTCTATCTATCTATCTACCTATCTATTTATTTAGCTTTCCACTTTTGATAATTCTGCTACCTGTAAGTAGGGCAAGAAAAATAAAGAAGGAAATTAAATTCCAGCTAATATTTTGAATCTATACATCAACCAGTATGAAAAAAGATGGGTGAAGTTTGAATTTAGGTTATTCATACTTTACTAAAGTTCCATTTAGGTAACTGAAGTTGATTTTCTACCTTTTGACTATTTCTCTTCTTGCCACTATTATCTGAGTTATGAGGCAACATGCACTGTGACAAGATCACCAAACTTGAGGGCATTGTGACTTTGAGGTCACACACCTTCCTAAGCCTCAGTAGAGCAGATACAATAATTCCTACCTCTCTACTACTTTACAGATTATACTACAGACTTAAAGAGGTAAAGCGAAGGTGGTTTGGGGAAATCAGCTTTCACAAAGTAATGTATTAACATCGTCTTAGCTTATTAAGGTTTTACAATTAGTAGCCAACATCCAATGCCATCACAGTCCTGATTTTTATAGCCTCTTCAAACATTACAAAAGTCATGGAAGTTCAAGTGACACTACAGAATATATTCTCATTTGAAAAAAAAAAAAGTCTCTACTCTGTCTGACAACATGTACTAAAAATTATTTCTCAAACTTAACATGCATTGGAGGATCTTGTTAAATCATCAAGGATTTAGTTAAAGTGCACGTCCTGATCCAACAGACCAGGATAGGGCTTGAGATTCTGCATTTCCAACGTGCTCCAGGTATTGCCGATGGTTTAGCTGGTCCATGGATCGTGCTTCGTGTGCCTTGAGCAGCACAGCAATGAATCACTTAGGTTGTCTCAGTAACTTTTAACATATAATAAAATCTCTAAAAGCCAAGCAATTTTCAGGTCACTTGCAACATTTAAGATAGTCTTTTAATTTTCTTCCTTTCTTTTAGTTTTGCATGAGAAAGTTTTAATAAAAGGTTTTTTTTTTTATGGTAAAAAAAATTTTTTCTGTAAAACTCTAGAATTCCTTGTACAAGTACAAATAATGTATAACGATAGTGATTATTTACCCCATGAAGTTAAGTAATTTATGCTATAAATGTACTATACAATTTACACAACATATATGTCACAAAATATGTTTATAAACTGTAGTTCATTGTTCATAGCATAAAAAATGAAAACAATCTAATGTTCACCAATAGAAGACCAATTAAACAAATTATGCTAAGCCCACGCCACTTTCATTTTACATATACACACACATCACAGACATAGACCAATAGATTTGATTTATATCAAAGATCGTTCTGCAGAATGTTATATGAAGAATGGTCTTTTCAACAAATGATTCTGAGATAATCAGATATTCATATGAAATAAAGAAAAAGAAAAATTCTATGTAGGCTGTGAATAACATTGGGGAACCAAAAGGCTTTCAAAGATAATATAGAAGAGCATTTTCATAAATTTGGAATAGAGAAAGATTTCTTAAAACATAAAACTCAAAACAGTATCTACCACAAAGGGAAAGACTGACAAGTTTGAATAGACAAAAATTAAAAACTTCTAGTAATCCAATAAGCATGAATATGACAGCCTTAGAATATTGGTAACACGAATGACTAATAAAGGCACTGTATTGCGAATACATAAGGAACATCTAAAAATCAGTAGGACAGATACCCAGTAGAAAAACTAGGACGTGACTTGACGAGGCACGTCACAAAAAAGAGGAGTTGAGGGTATAAGGGTCAAAACAGCACAGAAGGCAAAAAGCAATCTGGCCCGTGGCTGGTGCTGAAATTGCCCCAGTGAGGAGAGAAAAAGGAGAAGAGAAAAAGGAGGACAGACCAGTCAGACTCAGGACTTTACTGGGAAATCACGAGAAAGAACTTGGGATGCTTTGCAGAGGCAGGGCGGCTTTGAATCCTCATGAAAGTGTTCATAAATTCATAAACTGATTTTAAAAATACCAAATAAAAATTTCATTAGAATGTTAAAGGCGTGTATTCACGATGGTCTCATTGTGTCCTATGATGACCCAAAACTCTGAGACCGAAGGGAAATAAGTAAGTGGCTTTAGGAGGACAGTGGGCCGGGGGATGGGGGGAAGGGGGCAGATGTCACACTCTCCAAAATTCACAGTTTAGGAAATGTTCCCATGTATTCCACGAGAGTATTACCAAAATAATCACTGTAAATAAGTAAAATCTGAAATAGGATTCAGGATAGAAGAAAAGGATTTCTTGATGCGCTGGGCTTTCGGACTTATCTGCATTAGTATGCTAGACAGCAAAAGAGAGGGAAGCTGAGGATCACAACCGCAAGAATAGAAGAGGCCAGGTCCTTACATTTCCCAGGCCAGTCTAAGATGAAAACATAAGCTAAGACATGTGACTGACCCTACTCACATTTCAACATTTCTAAGATGAAAACATAAGCTAAGACATGTGACCCTACTCACATTTCAACATTTCAACAAAACTCAGGAGTGTGTATTACTATTGCCTGTCAAAATCTTCCCCATTATTATTTTCAGTGGTGGCACTAAATTGTGGGCTTGAGAGAGCCATCTAAACTACCACAGGTAAATGTACAGTTTAAGAAACAATATGCTTTAACATGTAACCTCAGCTCCAAGATACCCTCTTTCTTTCTCTAAAGAATTTGCAATCTTTAAATTGCTCATATAAATTTTACATATACATAGAAAGAGGGAGGGAGTGAGGGAAAGAGGGAGTGAGAGAGAAGGAGGAAGGGGAGGGAGGGAGAGAGGGAGAGACAGAGAGAGGGAGGTGGGGGGAGGGAGGGAGGGAGGGAGAAGAGCCAACATACTATTTATCTTTACAAACCTCAGATGTGTTTCTCCAAAGGATAACTATGAAATGGGCTCGTGTGTTTGCCACAGGGCAGAGGGATTAGTTGGAAGCCTGCCTTCTGCTCATGGTTACACAGGATACTGAGGAAACCAGTATGAGTGGTCTCCAGAAATTTCCAAAGAAAGAAGGTAAAATTTCTTCCATAGCAGAAGGAGCACAGGCTTTGTTATGACGATACTAGAGCCAAGACTCACAGCTCTGCAACTTCTGAGAGCCTGAGGAATCTTGACAAGTCACTTAACCAGTCTGAAGCCCTGTCTCTCCCTGAAAGGTCCTTGGAAGGAAGGATTAAATTGAACAAGGAACCTGGGGTTACTCTATAAACCGAAAGGCACTATACATGCGTCACTTAGTAGTGATGATAATAGAAATATAGAGTTAACCGTATCGTTAAGAAAAAATGCTTCTACCAAATCTTTTAACTCTCATTAAAGTACTTGTGAGGATTAGCTTACGATATTGTAATGATGCATACATATCCATATGCAAGAAAAAAAGTCA
Source organism: Pteropus vampyrus (assembly GCF_000151845.1). Lineage (NCBI taxonomy): Eukaryota > Metazoa > Chordata > Mammalia > Chiroptera > Pteropodidae > Pteropus > Pteropus vampyrus. The sequence continues at coordinate 7,037,682 of NW_011888843.1, read as the reverse complement.
TTTTCTTCTGAGTTTTAAAACTTTAAGAATTATCATCCTCAGGGATGGTTTTTAACATTAAAAATGGCAAGTCAGAACATACTGAATCTTTTTATCAAAATGGCAGAAGGGAGCTCACTGCAATTCAAGAAAGTCACGGTGCCTGTCAAACCCACCATCTATGCCTAAGGAAAATTAAATCTCCCGTAGCCCCCTAGACTATTCCTTGAGTAAGAAGAAGACACCCACAGGACTGGGAATGGGTGCCTGCCAAAGGTTCCTGGTTGAGTGACAAGGTAGGGATTGTTCGACATGATCCATCTGCCCAATACAGAGAATACTATTAGGCCAATCAGACTCTTTCCTCCGGAATCTGAAAGGAAAATACAGAGGATGTAAACCAGCTGGTGGAAAATAGTGGGAAAAGTTAATTAATCCTACAGGAAGAACAAGAGAAGGGTGAAACTGTATGCGCCCATGACTGGATGAGAGCAACAAAATAATGTGCGTTCTAAAAACCACATTGGGTGTCAAAGGGAGGCCTTCCTGTTTCCCCACGAGATGTACCCTCTTTATGGCCATCTCGCTCCAATCTTAACTGAACAGAAATCCCTTTTATTCATGGTCGCTTAACCAAGTCTCTATTGCTTTAACCAAGAGTCTGATTCGTACTGATTTCTTTTTTTTTTTTTTTTGTCTATTAGCAAACTGAATACCTCTACACACAGCTCAGAAAAAGTAATAAGATAAATATTTGTGATACCTATAATCTATGAGAATTACATAAGCCTGGATGTTCAAATACCTTTCTAGAAACACAAAACATCCATTTCCCTCAAGATATTTCTAAAAATTCTTTAAGAGCTTTTTCTGAGAATTCCTTATAACAACTGCTTATATGTAACAAAACTGAAAGAATAGATCCGTTTGGTTTTTATAATGGTTATGTTTTTGGCTCAAAGACTGACAAAAACCCTATTATCGATTAAAAAAATCATTTTTAAAGAAAAAAATCATTTTTTAAAGGAAAAAATCAAACTCAGACTGTCTGGACTCTTAATGCAAGGCTTGTTGTACCAGCCAGTAGTTCTGTTGCATGGAAAGTTCTCTATTTAAGAAAAAAAAAAATAAAGTAAGTCAAAGATTTATTTAGAATTAAGTTATAAGTACATGTAAGTAATTCTAAAGACCTGTAGATATCTTCCACAGGAATTCCTTCATTCTCTCAGAAGTCCACCTGCTGGGGCTATAAGCTTATTCACAGGGAAGAATATGGGGGAATCGATAACTCGGTGGTACCCCAATGTGTTTTGATATGTATGTGCAATCGCCAGGGTCAGCCAGTTCGGCCTTTGGCATGAGTGGTCAAAATGTATATGAACCAGAAGGCACAGCATATGACAGATGGGAAGAGAAAGAAAGATAACAGGAAAGAAAAAGAAAACAAGGGGAAAATATCAAAAGACCACGAGAGAGAGATGTTTGATCATATATTACTGATTAAATGAGAATAAGAATTTGTATATTCTCTAGATGGATGAACTAAGATCTTTAAACAGATTTGACTTTGAACATTATATCAAAACACATAATGACTAGAGTGGGCTTAGATTAGAAAAGGAAAGGAAAACTACGGAAAATGTCATGTGATATGAGTTATTACGTGATATTCCAGAGAATTTTTTTAACAGTGGCTGAGTGGTAAAGCAGTTCTGGTACCCACAAACCCACCCTCACCCCAGGGCACACTGAGGACTGTGGATTATGAGTATTTGTAAGTACCTGCAAAGAACAAAGAATATTTTTCTCAGTATTTCCGTCACTCTACAAATTCCACTTGTGGCTGGCCAATTAAATGCCTGTTGTGGCAGAGGCCCGTTAACAAAATCAGAAACATAGGGGGAACGAGGACGTCTAGAGAATCTCCTTTGTCCCCAGGGTGAACATGGAGGGAACAAGCTCATTCAGTCTTCAGAAGGATTAATCCTCCCACCAGTTTCCCTGTAGCCCCAGTGAACTCTGCCCCTCTCCCCCATTTCCCAGTGGGCGGGGAAGGGGAGGCACAGGGCCGTGAATCGGGAGTTCTCCCCGTCTCCTGCACTGTCGGTCCTTCTGTTTCCTTGGGGGTGGAGGCTGGTATAGCCTTCTGTCCACTGGCCAGTGGACCAGTGGAGAGGAAGAGGATGAGGAACAGGTTTTCCTCAGGAGGTACATTCACAGACCTTTTAGCACAGGTAGCGCTGGATTTGAGTTGCAGCAGCTTGTTTTCCAAAGATAGTTTTCTTTCTAGCAGTGTTCTCTTTTCCTAGGAGAAAATCGGACACAATTTTTGCTTCTCTCTCTCTTACTCTCTCCCCTTCTTTCTGTGTGTGTGTGCCTGTGGTAAGGCAATCTTGCAAACTTCACACAAGATGCTTCTGCGAATACCAATACATCTTGAGCTGAAGAGGTAACTTCATATGGAGCTGTTACAGGGCAGCCTGGTCAGGCATTCGGCTGTAGGGTTTTCATGTAGCTCACGTCAGGTCAAGACCAGATGTCTTTACTCCCCTCACCTGCCTAGAGATTCCGCTCCTTCCTTAGCCCTTTGCTGACCCATAGCCTGCTCAGTAAAATGTCTCCAGCCCCTCTCCGTTCTACTCAAAACGCAAACTGCCTGTCCATCTCTAGGCATTGGCTCTCCCACCGTTACACCAAGGACACTACTGTACTTATCTTGACACCTATCTAGATGGCATCTATCGGAAAGCGGAAAAAGAGCAAATACATTTTTAGTGAAGGATCAAGGGCACAAATGATAAAAATCACTTCCTGATTAGGATGTAAGAAAAATTATGACATTGAGAAAGAATATGTACAGAAACGCCTTAATGTCACTATTAAGCCAAACTCTTCCATCTAAAAAGAAAATTGGCAAGTCCATGAAAACCCAAGCTGGGATGATCGTGTTCTTTTATATATTTGATGGTCAGAGATTTTTTTTTTTCCACGACATTGTTTAAAATCATTCCTGCTGCAGTATTTATGCAGGTGAAGTATAAGGCAGAGCTGCACAGCAAAAGCATTGGAAGGACTGCGGACAGGGACTGACCTGGCTTTGAAACTTGTGGCTGCATAATTTTTGCCAAAGCTTTAACCTCTCTGGACCTTATCGTTGTTAATAAAAATGAACCAAAACTTGGAAATTAAAACATTATATAGCATGTGGGTCATATTGGGTCACTGTTTAATAATCTGATCCAAAGATTATTTAATTCTCTTAGGTTTCTCTGTGTTTAACTTTTATTATTTATTATTTGATTAGAGCCCTGACTCTGAAGTTGAATGTTACTCTATAGATTTCTGCCTGGTAGAAAAGATAATTCTTTAATTGCCTTAAAGAATACTAACCAGCTAAGAATCTAACCTAGTAATCCTATTCTATATGATTTTTTTAAAAAATGCCTATAAATAGCCCGTTTCTCAAAATATTTTATTTTAACCAGTTTTGCCATCTTACTGGTTCCCTCATTACTTAATGATTGGAATAAAACATCTGATATGTATTATTCTATATTTGTATAAGTCACGTTTTTGATTTTTTGAACATTTCTAAAATGTGGATAATTCTATTTTGAAAGTTGGGATGATTGAAGGTAATATATGTGAAAGGCCTATGTGCTTCTCTAGCACATATTAGGACCTTGATATATAATAATTTGAAGGTGCCAAATGCTTCATATCTTGTGTGCTATGTTATTTTTAGAATTTATACTAACTTTTTCAAATTTTTCCTGTAGCATTTTGTCACATCGTCCCGTTATAGCCCTGGTTGTGTTCAAATTATTTCCGAGGGGTCATAGATATGCCTTGTAAGCTTATTTTAATACTTGTACCATCAAAGAAATACACTGCTGATAATATATTTTGAATTTGTAGGCAGGAAAATGGTTTTTAACATTCTTCTTAATGGACTTAACTCTAGATTAATGGAACTTCGTAACCAGGGTTCCAGCAGATCAGACAACTGGATGTGGAAATATTCTGCTTTAGCCACGTCTCTCATGTAGCTTGATGTCTGAATGCTTCTTTGACAGCACAGAAAATCACACTGTACCAGCTAGCCCTTGTCAAGGACAGTGCCTTCTGGAAAGGGAGAGGAGTTCACAGCGCCACCTAGTGGACAATCCCCTCTTCCCAAACCACACCTCTGGGGAGCTGAAGCGTTCCCCAGCACTATTGATCAGAACGGAGCAGGAGCCAATTTAAATCATTGCCAACTGTTAACATTTAAATGACTTACAAACCAAGGATGCCGTTTTTATCTGGCATCAGAGAAGATAGGGGCATAATGGAAAGGACTGTAAACTGGTAACTGGACGACTGTGGAATGTTCCGTGTTTACATTGTCCTCATTTATAAAATGATGATGGGGATCTAGGTGATCTCAAAAGCACCTCTGAGCTCTAAAATTCTAATAGAGCTAAATCAATGACACTAGAAAACAAATATGGTGCAACAGAATTGCACTGCTAGCAAAAGGAACATATGCCATATTAAAATGTTCTTACTGGGCGTTTTTGCTGGCTTATCACTGTGTTTATGGAATTCATTCTCACTGCATTCCTGATTAAAGTGGGACAGATGGTGAAGGTTTTAAGTAATGTGTTCATTACCAGATCTCATACCACTAATGGCTATTTACTGGAGCAGTGGCTTGTTCAAGTGAGTAGAAAATGAATCTTTCTCCAAGGGGTACCACTAGCAGGGTGGTATTTATCAACCTTTGTTGTGGATATTCATTTTTAATTTTCATTTCCTTGTTGAACTCATGTCTTTTTCCTACTAATACAAAAGTCTCAGTACCCCCTCCCCTCACTCTGATACACACCCCCCACCTTGGAAACCCCTCATCACAGCCTGTATCCTGAGTCTCTCCTTAAACTAAGACAATGCTGCCCAACTTCACTTCTAATAGTTTCATTTATTTACTTGTTTTCCAAATATAAAGTATCTTTAAACTAAAAATGTTTAAAAAATAAAACAAAACAACTTTTGCTCATTGCTCTTCCATTCCATTCCTATCTACCTCTGCCTCCTAGACATTCTGATAGGACGTGCCCCCTAGGAAGACATAGAGAATAAAACTTACTGGACTATATAGAGTATTCTGGAAGGTTACTGCAAGGCCTTGCTGAACCCTGGGCATCTTGTCCACTCACTCTGTCACAGAGTCCTAGAGACAGCCCGCTGTTATGGGTCAATATCAAGATAAATGCTAAATCATCACTCCTTGAAAATATCTGCTAGTATCTAAGCTACTTAACTTTTTTCCAGGGGACATACACTACCTTCAGTGGGGACGTCAGCATTCCTAAGGATCCCTCTCTAAGGAGAATGAATGATGGCAGATCAGGAACATTCCTTGAGTTCCACACAACCCAGACATACTACATTGTAATCTCCATGGAGAGATTATCTCTGATTCATTCACAGATAGACAGCAAGCCACTAGCTCTGCCTGGTACATGATAGGTACTCAAATATTCATTGAATAAATAGTAGAGTGAATATATCCCAAATTTCACGTCTGGGACAGATTTCCTGGGGTTTCTAGGAAATAGAAATTATATTCCACTGTTGTTTGTTAATTTTCAGGGACTGACAGCTAGCCACTAAACCTGACCCGGTGTTGCTGACTTGCAGGTGATCGCAAGTCTAAATTCAAATGTCACTGGTTAGTCAAGTTGATTGGTTAAACAACCTATTTGCATCCCAGAATTGTCCTTCTTTCCTAATACAAACATTCTTTGTGCTATCATAGTTTATTAAACTATTTATTACATGACAAATATTCTAACACTACAAAGTATTCATCCAAAGATTACAGTTTGTCCAAAACATTATAATTATAAATTGTCACACTTGGACAAACCAGCTGCTTGAGGACATCTAGCACAGTGATTTGGCTGGTGTATAACACTCAGTTACCCACTGCACCCCACAGATGTTGCTGTATATTATTATTAGTAGATTCGGTTAGTTTAGGCTTATTTAATTTTCATTATTTCCTCATAGTACCTTCGTTAAGATTACAAATTCAGCCAAATACACAGTGTTATAAATTAAATTCTTGGGAAATATTTAAAATTTAATCAAAGTTCCTTTGGCAAGAAACATGACTATTATGAAATGTGATGCTTTTGAAGTGACATTACTAAAATAGCATCAACACAGGCAGACTCATGAACTAAGTCTGAGAAGAACAGAGGCAAATCAGGGAATTAATAAATAAAAAAATGTTTTAGAAAATGTTCACTAGAAGCCAAAGCCTATATTCTTATCTACCCCCAATTCAGTTTCAGAGATGCCAATTTTCTGTTAGTTTGTTTTGCTATTAAAAAACCAGTATATCTTTTTTTTTAAAAGTATATCTTGGTTTGTCTGAATCCTAAATTTTAAGGCATGCATAATTAAATTTCTATGCTCATCTTTTGTATATATTTGGAGCACCAGCTACTTAAAGGAAGACAGGAAGAAACTTTTAATAATTTTTTGTTCTGTAATTACTTTCCCTAAATCTCTTTTGAAAGGTCCAATTTCTTTTCTTAATGTGAACTCTGTCTGTCCTAGTGCAGCTATAGGGTTTTACAAACCTAAAGTGGACACGCGTAGCCAATAACAGACAGTTGGCTGACTCTAACATAAAAATGCTATGACTACAGGGATGCGCTATATTATTACTAGTTATAGGTGGACTTTGTGATCTTTTCCATTGTTCCCATTCACAGCCTCACATGGTCCCTCTTTCTGAGTCATACATTTACTAGAAGAAGAACGTGACAGATAATGACAATGGCAATTTTTGTGGAGAGGTAAATCACTAACAGTAAAGATCACATTAAATGTATAGGGAAGAAACTAACATCTTTGAGTACTTGTCAAAGTCTTAGTATTTGCAAAGAGTACTTCTAATTAATGTTATCTAATTTATCTTAGTGTTTTTTTTTTAATTCCAAGAAGAAATCCCTTTGATTCTCTTGTCACTTACCTTTTCCATTCTCTGTACAAGGTTCTCCAAAGCTGTAATTTGATTATGTTTTTGTTCAAGTTTTTCAGCAACTTGATTCAGATTTTCAAGCTGTTCTTTCAATTTCTGTTCTTTTTCAAGTTTGTTTACCTTTGGTCAGAAAAACGGTTGTCAGACTATTGGTTTATTAAACCTATACAGGTATTATCTCCCACTATAATTTTCTGAGTAGCCAAAAAAAAAATTTAATAATTAACATTTGTTTAAATTTCCTTTTTGAATCTAGTTTTTCCTTCAAAATAAACCTGATGGTCCAAAACACCACCAAAACAATGGAAAATTAATAATATACAAATGTTATTTCTAGAATGTTTACATTTGTTACCATAAAGCATACTATCTGAACTGGTATGAGAAAGAGAAATGCTAATTTAAGAAAAGTAAAACTTTTGACTTTTTCTCAACAAAACTTATATGAAACAAAAATAAAATCTATGAGTTCAACTAAAAAGAGTGTTCTATTTTTAATCAGAAGGTGTCATAAAAGCAGAATACTTATCCCACGGTGTCCAGGCATGCAGCAATAATGCTGAAAACCAGAGAAGTCTTCACCTTTGGCAGTTAGTTCAAGGGTGAGCGTGTTGCAACTGACATGCACAAGCACCTTTGCCTGTGTTTTTTATAGAACTTGAGACATTACAGTTTAAAAAAAAAAAAGCGTCCGGCTTCCCTTGAAAACACCAGGTGGGAATTCCTGCCAGGCAACTCCAGAGTGGGGCTGAGTGTCCCCGACTGCAGATATGAGCAGTCCAGTCTCGCAGGCCCACCACTCACACAGGGAACTGGGGTCCACACAAGCCCACTCACTTCACTTGGATTCTTCATCTGCACCCTGCATGCCCCTGAGTTCGGCACCGTCGCCACCACAGCCGGAGGCCTCCAGCGTGTCACCTTAGCGGAGGATTTCCTGCTGTGTTCTCCTACTGCGCTTCCGAGGCCCTGAGCTGGCACACATCCAGGCACCCTACCCCAACATGAATGAGTGTTCCTGTTTTAAGTTTGGCAAACATACACATGTGCACACATTCACACACTCACATGTATTTTTCCTTTTCCAGTCCCAGAATGTAATTTTCAGGTAAAGTTTTATTGGTCCTAGAATATATACTTCAGATTTAAAAAGAAACAAAAAACATATGTGTATGTGTGCATGATATATGCACACATATACATGTTTATGTTTTTATATTGTAATTTATATACTGTGTATATATATGAAATATATAATATTGATCTATTTTGAAGTAAATATGTACATATATGCACATGTTTTTGTTTGTTCAATCTGAAGAGTGTTTCCTTGGACCAAAAACATTTGAAACTATCTAGCCCAACTCTTTCATTTTTAAGACGAGGAAATCCAATCCAAGAGGTAGAACGAGTCAACCTGAGTTGGTTACTTCGTCAAAGGCAGAACCAGAAGAGATGTCACTGGCCAGTGTCTCCTGGGACATCCCTGCTGTCTAGGCAGGGTGGCACAGACTCCCCGTGGACTGTGCTCTGCTGGGCTCTGAGTAAGAGTGGCAATACAGCAGCGTGGCATCATCTGGGTACCACGCTAAGCAGGGGTCGGAGTTGGTTAGCACAGAAATGGGCTTCTTGCCCTTCCCAGGGCCTGCCAAGTCACGTGACTATCGCTTGCTTTGCATCTAACTCCGCCAAAAAGGGAGACAGAAATGACTGAGGCTCAGTTCCCCAATCGCTAGCAGCTCAGTACCTGGAGAAAGTGTTTCTTGTCCTCGTGCTTCTTTCTAACATCTTCAGACTGCGTTTGATAGATTTCAAGTACTCTCTGGGCTGCGTTTCTCAGAGCCGCTGCCCCTGCTTCTCTGGAGGCTTCCAGCTTCAAAAAAAGTCATTGTGCATGTTTTGACATTTACAATAAAAAGAGTTTAAGGCAGAACAGTTCGATGGCCAATTAAAAACACAGAGGCTGCAATTGAACCATTTGCACCTTGCTGACAATGGATAGGAGAAAAGATGCTGTTATCTGGTAAGGGGAAAATGTAAAATGAGAAACCCCTATTTTGTGAGCTGTCAGGTGGGCGGATTTGCCCTGACCAGCTCCTTGCATATCTGTGCCCTGCGTTTACAAACCTCACCCTTCAAAGAATTCTACAGTGCCCTATCAGCGTATTCCCTTACAAGCATTTTATCATCGCTGTCCATGACAGTACTAACAGATGTATTTTCCTGAAATAGCAGTGAGACAAGATTGGAGTTGTCAAGGCAATAAAGCTAAAGTGTCATTTATCTTTCGAGGATCTAACCTAAAGAAATAATGGAGAATGGCTGTGAAGACTTACATACCACCATATTCACTGTAGGAAGCATATATAATAAATAAAAAATACAAAGCATCCAACAATCGATTAATGAAACAAAATAGTAAGACTTTTAACTATGAATACTCTAATATTTATTAAATATGTAAAGACTTTCAAAATCTATTACAGTAAGAACACTTAACATGCGACCTACCCTCTTAACAACTTTTCAAGTGTACGATGCAGTATTAACTACAGGCCCCCCCGTCGTACAGCAGATCTCTAGAACTTACTCATCTTGCACCACTGAAACTTCAGACCTGTTGAGCTTTTGTAAGATGTTTTTTAATAATGAAAGGAGGCTCCAAAATAAAACAGTGACATTTAATTTATACTTGTCAAAATGCTCCTCTATGTATGTGAGCATATGTGGAGATCTAGGGTTGTATGTGGCTGTCTGCTTTCACGGGTCCACGAATCTATCTTATTGGCTCAAAGGTTCAAAATATGAAATTGAAATTTCTCCTTATGGTCATACCTTGATCTTCAATACTTCATTCTCTTTGTTCATTTCTAAGAGCTGCAGGTCCTTTCCTTTCATTCTTTCCATGAGCAGATGCAGACTGCAACAGGAGGGATCCATTTCAGACTCACAGCCACTTCGAACGGTTCCACAGTGCTGAAATGAGCACACATGAAAATCACAGAGCTGACTTGTCCTTTCTTCTACAAACTTTGATACCAATGATTGTCACTCTGTTTTACACACATCAAGGAAGGTTTAGGTAGCAGAAATCAAATATCAATGGGAATTCTAAACGAAG
>NW_011888843.1:7015643-7027493 GCF_000151845.1 Pteropus vampyrus | reverse complement strand
AGATCTAGGGTTGTATGTGGCTGTCTGCTTTCACGGGTCCACGAATCTATCTTATTGGCTCAAAGGTTCAAAATATGAAATTGAAATTTCTCCTTATGGTCATACCTTGATCTTCAATACTTCATTCTCTTTGTTCATTTCTAAGAGCTGCAGGTCCTTTCCTTTCATTCTTTCCATGAGCAGATGCAGACTGCAACAGGAGGGGTCCATTTCAGACTCACAGCCACTTCGAACGGTTCCACAGTGCTGAAATGAGCACACATGAAAATCACAGAGCTGACTTGTCCTTTCTTCTACAAACTTTGATACCAATGATTGTCACTCTGTTTTACACACATCAAGGAAGGTTTAGGTAGCAGAAATCAAATATCAATGGGAATTCTAAACGAAGCCGGTGGCCTCTATATTTGCTCAAATTTGAATAGATTTTTATATTTGAAAGAGGGAGAAGTACATCTTTTATGCCTTTTACATTCCCACAGTTTTAAATAAACCATTAAGTCCTTCTTGTAGTCCTATCTACGAGGCCAGTTTTTTTTTTTTCTTTTTTAACTCTAAGTTATAGACATAAATGCATTTTGGTTACAATGCATTACAAACTAATATAATCAGACCTAATAGTTACAAAACATAATCGTCGATGTTCAGTGATGCTTCGTTGTAATCACCCTTTCCAGTCACAGAGATCAGAACTGAACGTTACTGCCAGTGTTAACTCTATGTAAACTCTAGTTCACTGCAAATACACTTAGAGTATAACATAAATCTCAGCTGGAATCAAGGACAGTGCAAGTAGAAAGGAAATTTAAAGCCATTTAATTCAACCACCTCAATTTCCCAGCTATGAGAACTGATGGACAGAGCCCAGGTTTGCATAGCAAGTGAGTGGGAGAGCTCAGGATACAAGCTCTTGATTGTTCATCCTGTGCTCTTTCTGACCTTACAAATTATTTCAAGACAGACTGAGAAATTACTATACAATTATACATACCCTACAACTATAATCACAATTTTTATTTATTAAGCATCTATAATGTGCCAGGTAATCTTTTAGATGTTTTATACACAGTCCTTTGCCAGAACACTAGAAGACACTATGTCCATTATACAGACAAGGAAATTGAGGATGAGAGTTTAACAAGCCCACGGTTATACCTAAAACAACTGCCAGAACCAGATTAGAATCCAAGTTTATTTAACAACAAAGCCTATATCCTTTCCAGTACAACAGATGGCCTATATTAATAGAAACAAATTTTTTTTTAAATTTTAGCACTTATAAATAATATAGTCACCATAATTCCGTCAAGGTTTTTCTGTTCCAGACTCTAATGCATCCTTCTCACTCTCCATATATAGTGTAGGCACTATTTTCTTTTTTTAATTTGTTAAAGAATATTTGACAGAAAGACTTGTAGAAGGTAGATGATGGCAGTGGTAGATAACTACAAAGGTCACAGATCAGTGCTTCTCAGGCTCTAAGGTGCATATGAATCATTTGGCTATAGATCTGGTGAAGATGCAGATTCTGATTCAGGATGAGACTCTAGATGCTGCATTTCTAACAAGCTCCCTGACGATGCTGACACTGCTGAGCCTGCAGACTATACTCTGAGAGTAGCGGTGTGACAGAGTGAAATGCTCAGCCTCTCTGACTTTACCTCGTTCAAGTCTACTTTGTTCCCATGTCCATCAGGTTAATAGCTTCTTGCATACAGATATGCTAATCATTAGAGGAATTTTGCTTGCAGCTTGAATTTTACAAAAACAGCTCCTTACCAGAAGGTGCCTCTCCAGAGGAAAGTATATACAAAAATGATTGTTTATCCAAGATTTGCAGGAACCTCATGACTGGACTCATATTGACTAGAGTCAACAGACTAAGAACAAAGAATTTTCACAATTTTCCTCTGACCCCTGCTAATGCCCAGAGTCTGTGATCATCAGTCACCTCTTGCCCCTCCCATATACCCTTCCCTTGACATAAAAGAAGACTGAACTCTGTATTTTCTGAAGATGAACTTGAGGTACCCATCTTTTCAATCAATAAACCTTTCCCTACTCCAAACTGATGTTTTGAGTTTTGGCCTTTTGAAGCATCGGGCATACAGACTTTGCTTCTGTGACAGCAGAGCCCTAGGTCATTATGGCTAAATTCCTTCAGCAACATTGCCCAGTTACTAAAGGGGGAAGGGATGATATTTTGATGTTTGGTTTGTCTGCGAACCTTCTGTGGTTTGAGATGGCCAAGCAGACACACTGGCAACACAATTCATCTCCATTTCTAAGAAGCTGCTCCTATCAAGATCCCCAAACCTCCCCATTGTTATAGTCAATGGTCAATGTTCAGTCCTCAATTTACTTGAGCTATGGATACCATTTGACGAAGTGGTCCCTCTCCCCCCTTTCTGAAACCCTTCTCACTTATCTTCAGTGATTACATTTTCTCTTGTTTTTCCTCCTAATCCATGAGCCTCTCTTCACAGTCTCTTGTGATGATTTTTCCTCTTCTTCCCAACATCTAAATGTTGGAAATCTTAGGACTTGACACTTAGATTATCTCCCATTTCTACCCACACTCACATGCTTGGTGATCTCTAGATTCAAAATTTGAAGTACCATCCTTACTCCCCAAATCTCTGTAGCCTAGACTTTCTACCTCAGATCTCTACCCTCAACTCCAGGATCAGCTATCGAGTCACCCACTAGAAAGCTCCACTTAGAGTTCTAATAGGCAACTCAACATAACCAAAAGTGAATTTTTGATCTTTCTCATTATTCACAAATATTAACCTTTTTTCTAGTTTCAGAACATTTAATTTAATAATTGGAACTTGTTGTGTCAGTTTGCAGGGCCAAGGATGATAAAGGAGACCATGTTTCTGTATCACATCCTATGTCTGGTGTTCCCTGTGGCCATACTACAGAGTGGATAACACTGGCATTGACGAGGAGCACTTGGCTCAGATGAAGTTTAATCTGGCATAATCCAGACAAGGCTACGTGCAGATTGCTTAACTTTAAGAATATAAGGCCGGTTGCAGGGAAGAAGGTGCTTTTAAGCTTATTGGTTGTCTAATCATTTGGCTTACTGGCTTCAACAGTGTGTGCCCTGGTGTGGCCCGGGTGAACCTGAAATTTTGTACCTTTGTCTGTTATTGGGAAATGCTGTTGCCATGAATCTTGGCTGGGTGACATCTCCCCTTATACTTTAGAGCAGTGATCCCCAACCCCCAGGCTGTGGACCGGTACTGGTCCATGGCCTGTTAGGAATCTGGGCCACACAGCAGGAGGTCAGCAGCAGGCCAGCGAACCACATCTGTATTGGTAGTCACTCTCCAGCGCTAGCATCACCGCCTCAGCTCCACCTCAGATCAGGCCTTAGATTCTCATAGGAGCACCAGTCCCTGGTGCCAAAAAGTTGGGGACCACTGCTTTAGCTAATTAAGCCCAGTTTAAAATATTCAAGTAGGCTTTAGTCATTCCAATCTGATTCTACTAATGACATCTGTGGTTAAATATTTCATACATATGCCCATTAACATCTTTCGATAATGACAAAATAACACTCATTGTTCAACACTTCAAAAAATAATTTAATAATTATCCAAAAAAGTCTATATGGCCTTACATTTATTTACTGAAGGATATTTATTGAAGTGCTATATTTTGATAAATTCTTTACCTTTGCATCTAGTTTGTACTTTGTACTATTATGTCCTGTTTCATCTTTAAACATTTGATTTCGGATCTTTTCCAGAGTAGTTCGAATCTAGAAGAAAACGAATAGTTTATTTTTTTCAAAGGGTTTTAACGTCAAATACTTTTTTTCTCTATACTAGTGGCAGTGTACCTGATTTATCTAGAAAGTAGTATATAGATATATACTAATCTCAGATAGCATCAGATTAACTTTCATTTAGACTAACATTATTTAGATTGCAGAAAATGAACATTTGGTTTTTATACCGCTTGCTCAGTCAAACCTAAAATATAAATGAATATTATACTACAAAATAATTACTATTTAGTAATTAGTATTTAATTCTATTCGGTTCTATTTTTTTATATAGTAATTTAGTACTAATTTACTATTTAGTAATTACTATAAAACAATTACTATTTAGTAATCGCTACAAAATAATTACTATCTAGTAATTACTACAAAATAATTACTATCTAGTAATTACTAGAGAATAATGCCTATTTAGTAATTACTACAGAATAATTGCTAAGTGGAGATCATACAAATTTATGCATGAAATAAAAGCTCCATGTCTTGGTGACCCATGGAATTGCAAGACACTCAAAGATGAATTAATAGATCTGAAAGTTACAAACTATTTACGTCCAAATTTTTTCATCTGTTCAAAGAAACTGTTCATACGAATATGTTTTGTCAGTCATTATCATTGGATTCTCACAAGATTTCCCATTTTTAATGAAGAAACATGCCTACACGTAGTCATTGGTGATAGCGACACTGAACTGTGAGAGGGAACAAGGGAAGAAGAGACAGAAATTCAGCAGGAAATGTAAACATCTACTAAGAAACACAGTACCGACCCTCCTGAAACAACTGAAAAATGATATGAAACAGTAGAAAGTGCAGTGACGAATAACGTAGGACAAATGAAATGCCGATAGGTGTTTCAAGCCCTCCTGGCCCGTTCTTCAATTTTGCTCCAAGTGTAGAAACAGAGGTTCATACCCTCAAAAGAAAATGCTAAACCTGTGTTTAAATGTCAGCGATCCAGTTCATCCTCTTCCTAACTAGGCTTGTTCTTCCTCTCATGGTATATGGAGGTAGAAACAAAGCCCACCGATCCCTATTGAACTTTATTTTAAAAAATCGTATCAGGCAGACATGACGTCTGGTGGCTACGTACCATTTTCACATACTCGGTTTCTTCAATAATGTGAGCTGATGTGGACTCATACGAGGCAGAATGATCTTCTGTCTTCCCCCTTGGGGGAACTTCTGTGGTCACTGTTACAGTTGTCATTGTGAACTCTGGCTTTGGGAAACAAATCAGTTAGACAAAACTACCTTCTTTGATGATATGATTATATGGTTTGCAAACTGAAAGAAGCTCTGTGTTAGCACTGTAATCAAATACTGCATGGTAGAAAATATTTTAAATTATTGATATCTATAAATATCTATCAATCCAGGAATTAAGTTAATATAAAAACAACACTAGCGGAAATGATTATTGGTTAGAAACTTAAAATTATCTGAGTAGGAAATGTGTAAAATTTTTCTTTTTATGCCACATTATATTTGACAGTAAAATCTCAAAAGTAGGTAAATGTCTTAGTAAATGTCTGTGAACCAAAAACAATTATAACAAAAATCATATGTCTATATACATATATTACTTATATACATATATATTTGCACACACATGTATATCACTTTATACTTAACACAGACCTTTAATATACTGCATTTTATTTAACTCTATAATCTATAAAGGCCATTTACTGAAACTTGTAATAGTAAAAGATTGGGGAAAAAAAGGGAATTGGTGCATAAATTACCTACTGCTATGGACTCTTCTTTGGATGTATTATTCAATGAATGATACATTGCACAATGCAGAAAAGGACATATCGAATTATAATAACTCTAAGAAGGGAGGGAGAGATGAAAGGGGACAATCAGTGATTTATAGTTTTGACATTGGACATGTAATTATTTTACCTATAAAATCCTCTACAATAAGGAACAAATATCTGTATATCAAGTTGATGGCATATTCACATGAATTATTTGAAATGACTTTAAAACACATACCAGGGGCTATTAATCCCGGGTACACTATGTCTTAAGAACAAAAAGAATAGCAAAACAACCTTAAACTACACTTACTAACACTATGTTAGTGGAAATGTTGGTATTGCTGTTTTGAAATGGCTATAAGTGTGTTAGCACACATGCACCTGCAGTCACCCACAAGAAAGCATGCTAATCAAGAAGTCATTGTCTTAACATCATTAATAACTAAGATTTTTAGCATAAAGGAAAATATACAAATTAGAACCAAAAATGCTGCATAAAAACCTTTCAATCTGAACTAAAATTATGAATATAAATAATGATTTGTTTTCCTTAAAATGTATATCCTAGATCTATCCATTGAAAAATAGCAATTAATACTCCCAGTGTCCAGGCTGTGGTCTCAGTATACCATTTTTCACTAAAAAGAAACCAGGGCTTCTTGAATGATTCAGGTCTGGGGCAAGAAATGTGTAAGGTGAGCCTAAGGTATCTTGTCATACCAGAAATCAAAAAAGTAATCAAATGCTACTTGAATACAAGACACAGAAAACAACCTGAAGAAGAATGACTGCGAGAGACTGAAACACATCAAAAAATTTTTAATTATGATGACAGGAGAAAAACCACAACCATCATCACCAATTCTCATCCTCCAACTCAGGGGACATAGGCCGCCATTATACCAAAAATTAGCCCAAAAAGGGGGTGAGGGGGTAAGATAAGATAAGCACTTATCTTACCTTTACTGTATGAACTATATTTCGTAGTGAGCAAACAGATAAGAAAGAACATTTTTTTAAAAAAAGAATTCCTGATAATAAATCCAAAGGGGTTGATAGAATTAGAAAACCCACATTTTGCAAATGCTTATGAAATAGTGGATCCAAGCAACAGTTCATCAACCAATACTAAAAACGTTAGGCGAGAGGTTGATGAAGAATGCATTAACCTGAAGGATTTCACGAATCGATCTTAACATAAGTAAAAAAGAGACAACCAGACATTTTGTCCTCTAGATGTGGCATGATCACAAGTAGAAAGCATCACCTATGAAGTACAACTTTTTAAAAAAGTGAGCCTGAATCTACCAATGCCTCTATATTGAACAGCAATAAATATCTGAACAAAAGGATAATTACTAACTCTACAAGGGTGAAGGTTACAATTAGTCAGATCCAGATTACGTGAAATTTTACAGGACAGATTAATATATAATATAATATTATATTATATATTATATATGTTATATAATATAATATAATATAATATTAATATAATACAAATTAATTATATGAAGAAAAATAGGGAGAAGAAAAATGGCCATAAATTATCTTAAGAGACATATGACCTAATGCAATATGTGAATTTTTGTCTCCTGATTCAAATAAACCAACTATATAAATGCCCCCCCCCCTTTTTTTTGTTTTGAGACAGTTGGGGAAATTTTAAGACTGCTTGGATAATAGATGATATTAAAGAATCACTGTAATTTTGCTAGGTGTGATAATAAAATTGGCAGTCCTTAAAGATCTTATCTATTAGTCATACACATTGAAGCATTAGCAGGTGAAATAATATTATATTTGAAATTGCTGGAAAATACTCCAGTAGAGAGAAAAAATGGGGTGAGGTAAAGATGAAAGAAGTTTCAGCGAAATGCAGGGGATTGTTAAATTGGGCAAGGTCACATGGGGCTCATCACACTCCTCGACTTATTTTGTTTCTGTGTGAAATTTCCATAATAAATAGTAAAAAACTAAAAAATAAAATAGAAAGCCTTTTAAGGGAGGATTATTAATCTCATTTTACTAATAAAGAAGCCAAGATTCCTGTAGCGGATGTTAACTTACCCAAGATCACAGTAAAACTAAGAGAACTGAAAATAAAACCTTTGTCTTTTGGACACCAAGTTCAAGAGTGTGTCCATCACATTAAAGCTGGTTT
Organism: Pteropus vampyrus; assembly: GCF_000151845.1. NCBI lineage: Eukaryota > Metazoa > Chordata > Mammalia > Chiroptera > Pteropodidae > Pteropus > Pteropus vampyrus. The sequence goes on along the minus strand of NW_011888843.1, from coordinate 7,019,764 downwards.
CACTAGTGAGAAAAAAAAAAAATTAAAATTTAGCAATGACCTACACTATTAAAGCACACAAAGAATTTTCATATTTACTAGCATCACTTTAAAACTTCTGGGGATAACACAGAGTTCCACATTTATCCTTTAATCTTTGATGAAACTGACAGAGTATGCCAAGAATTTTCCATTTTATTATAAATCCTCTTAGACAGCCACTGGGGCTTCTATCTGTTTCCGCTGAAGTTGATTTGGCAGCTGAAATTCTTCTGCGAGTTTGCTTTTGCAGAGTGTGAGTGGAGGTAATTCTGTTTCTAGGTCCTCTGAAGTCTCTTCGGAATTAAGTTCTTGGTGCAAAATAACATTTAAATGCTCGAAGCGAAAGAAACACCCACAGAGACAATCACCAACGTGCTTGGGAACCAGAGGGCTGGGGGTGAGAGGTCAGGCTAGAGTGGTGACCAGAAAACCACTGCCCAGGAGCCCAAGTCAAAAGAAGAGTAACATTTTGTGACACATAAAAATTATATGAAATTCAAATTTAACATCCATAAATGAAGTTTTACTCTAACCATAGCCGTTTATTTACACAGTGCTTTGGCACTGCCACAGCAGAGTTGAGTAGCTGCGACACAGAAAACATGTGGCAAACAATGTCTAAAATATTTACTATCTGGTCCTTTTCAGAAAAAGTTTGCTGACCCCTGGGTTAGGGTACAGCAGGGGTCAGCAAAACCAGTGGGAAAACATAGGCAAGCAAGAAATCAAATTGATCTGAGTTATTTTTTGTTCTCCAGTTCAATCCCCCTTGATCTATAGTCTCGTTTTATTGATTTAAATTCTTTTTTTCTTTTTAGTATGTTGTACACTGTGTACACTAACAAACGATAAGAGGCATTTCATCATAGGAAGTAATCACTCCGTAGAATGGATCCCACTGCATTCTGCATTCTTACCGTCTTCCAGATTTCGAAAATAATGTTGGGCCTCATGTTATTTATTTGATAATATATTCTCTTATGTGCTATTCATTCTTAATATCTGCTATTTAATCACTGCTCCTTAATCACTGTTATTTCTCAAAATAGCCTTCCTCCTCCACTCACCAGTTGGGACATCTTAAACAAATTCCATAAAAGCCTAGCCTCAATTTACATATCTTTAAAATAGGGGTGATAACACCTAGAGTTATAAAATGAGAGTTTTTTAAATGCCTGGTTGCAGAAGGTTCTCAATGGACAGGAACTGTTAATATTGTTGTTTCTATTATTTTATATTATTAATAACCACAGAAGACAAGCAGCCCATAACAGAGTTCATGCTTAGCTGGTTGCAAAGTTATCCAACTCTATTCATATAAAATCAAATTCCATTTCTCTCTTTGGTTCAAAAAACTTTTACAATCACAGTCCTCAATTTGTATAAAGAAACCCAAGGGAGACTTAAGCCAGCAAAGTCCAAATCGCCATATGGCATTACCATCCTGGGGAAAATCCATCTTAGCATTTTATTTCTGCCAGAAGTAGATTAGGCAGATAAAATTTTCAAAATAAAACACAATCAGTTAATTAAAGTGAGAAAAGAATTTTATTTGTTTTACGCCCGAGTGGATTGAAGATAGCTTACAAGTGGCATTGCTCCAAGAGGTGTTATTTCCTAGATCAGGGCTTTGCAAACAGGGCCCCCAGCGGGAGCAGAGGAGCTGAGCTTTAGAACTTGAACCAAAGCAGCTCTGCTTTGTTCAGCCACACACTGAACTTTTCCATGAGACTCTGTGAAGAAAGTGTTCTACAAATAAAAAGTTTGCAGCTAGACACTAGACTACCTAGACCCATGGCCTGATTCTGCCTCTCAGTAGCTGTGTGACCTTGGTGAAGTTTCTTAACCTCTCTGTGCCTCAGTTTCCACATCAGTAAAATTCAGATAATATTAATATTAATGATTGATAATTAATAAATACTAAACCACATGGAATTGTGAGTTAACATTTGTCAAGCACTTATAACGATGCCTTATGCATAATAAATGATTTGTACATATTTGACAAGTGAGTAAATAAAATATGAAACCATTCTCCACAATTATTACTGACAAAGAATCTGAGAGATAGAGAAGAATCAGGTAATGTTTTAACCAGTCTGCAGATCGACCTGGGCTATAAAAGAAAACTTGCTTTGGAGGATTTTAAGACTAGCAAATCCACGGTACTGGGTTTCTTGAGAATGCATCAACAATTCATCAACATCCTCAAATGATTATGCTAACATCTAATGAATAGTTTACAATTTACAAAGCAATTCCTACACATTGTAATAAACCAACACATCACTGGGCACCCAGAATAATGTAACTAAACTTATTCCTCTGTTTAATAACAGAAGAATGGCTTAAACACATAAAAGGCACTGTTATAGATTGAATGGTGTCCTCCCTCCCATTCATATGTTGAAGTCCTAACCCCCAGTACCTCAGAATGTGGCTTATTTGGAAACTGGGTCACTACAGAATAGTTAAGATAAGTTCATGACTGGTATCTTTATAAAAAGAGGAAATTTGGACACAGGCATGCCCATGGTGAGAACACCTAATAACACGGAAGGCTGTGATCAAGGTGATGTATCTACAAGCCAAGGAACCCCAGAGATTGCCAGAAAACCACCAAAAGCTGGAACATGAGAAGCATGGAACAGATTCTCCCTCAAAGCCCTCAGAAAGAACCAACTCTGTCAACACCTTGATCTTGAACTTCCAGCCTCCAGGAATGTATGACTTAAGCCACTCTGAGGTCCTTTGTTGGTGCAGTCCTAGGTCGCCAATACAGGCATTGTTTATATTCTAGAGTCTAACGGAGGTGTTTCCTTCCTTTATTTAGCCCTCGATTCATTCATTCAGATATTATACATTTATTAAAGACAGCTTTGTTAGGAGCTGCGGCCACAGATTCTGCCTTCATGGGACATTCAGCACAGAGGGGACGATAAACAAAACAATAAATATACAGGGAACTGAATGAGAGATGGTGATGTGTGCCATGAAGAAAAGCAGAGCAGGGTACCCAAATAAAAGGAGGTATTGTGTGGTAAGGGAAGGCCAACCTAAAGAGGTAGCGAAAGATGTGAATAAAAGGAGGGGACGCCATGTGGCCTTTTGAGAGAAGAGGGCTCCAGGCAAAGGGAAGAGCAAGAGGAGAGGCTGGGATTTGCTTAGAGCAGTGTTCTAAGAACAACGAGGAATGCAGTGTAGGCTACCATTTTTTTTTCTTTTTCTATTAATGGAGCAGGGTTTTTCATTTGTTTGTTTGTTTTAATAGCCCCAAACTAAAGACTTCTGACTTGCCTAAAAAGCTACGTCCTTAGGCACTTAACACAGGTCTCACCCCAGCTGATAAGTGTCCCTCTGGGTTGAAGGAAAGGCAGGGTACAGCAAAGCCTGGGACACTGTAAAGTGCCATAAGGTGTATGCAACTGATGCCAGGTCAACCCACAGAAGGGGTTGTAAAGCCCAGCTGACCACACAGCGGTGTTCTCAACTCACTTCTGTGGGTGCTGACTAAAGAGCACCATGGTGGGTACTTGGCATAGTGTGGCCGTCCAGCATTTGGATCTCCTTCCCAGACATGAGGAATCACCACCTGTGTGAGCCTTCACAGGGCAGTCTCTTTCCTATTCTTTCTCCATTCCCGGGGCTGTGGCACAGGCATAACACAAACTGCAAACCTAGTGCCCCTATGTGGAAATGCCAGTAAGGGATCAGCTATCAAGTTTGTTGAAGCTGGAGGCAGGGAAAACCCCGTTATTATTCTGGGAAGGGAGGGCAGCACAGGGTGGTGCCTTGCGTCCAGTGGCAAGAATGCCAGTGGAGGTATCCAGCGACCAGTGGCAATGCCGGAAGGACTCCGTCCTGCTCTTGCTACAGCCCGATCTTCACTGAGGTACCAGCACACTGGGCTCTCTCGTTCCCAAACCGAGTTTTCACATCCCTTCTAAATGCTGCTCCACATTCTTCCCAGTAAATTCTTTTTCTACTTAAGTTAGCCAGAGTCGATTACTCTGGTTTGCAACCAAGAGCCCTGATTGGTTTGGGCACAATTTCTGAGTTTTCAGTTTCTCAGTTTTGAGTTAACAATATTGCATATTGTT
>NW_011888843.1:7008990-7015023 GCF_000151845.1 Pteropus vampyrus | reverse complement strand
TGCCGTTAGTAACTCCCACAAACACCCTGAGTGGTCGGTGTTATCATTTCCATTTTACCGATGAGAAAAGGAGGCGCAATGTGATTACGCAAAGATGGCTGGGTAACGGAGTTAATGATGGTCGTGGATGCCAACCCAGAGTCTGCCGGCTCTTTCCAACGTACCACTTTGCCTCCTGCCTTATTCTGAATGGATTTCCAAGTGTGGTTTTTTGGGCCCAAGCTAGTTTAGTAATCAATGTTTTCCAAAGTAAGTCACCAAGTAACAGTCAAATAGTGAGCTCCCTGCAGAAGCCAGAGCAGATATTGTCCCAACTGATTTATTCCATGAACAGAGGTAGTATGGCTTCGTGGCTTAAAAACAGGGCCTTTTTACTGGGAGATTCTTAAAGGCTTACTAGTAAGCCCCTTCTTACTCTGTTCTCCTTTCCACTAGATGGGTAGCCTCAGGAAAGTTTTGATCTCCCTAGGCTTCAGCTTCCTCAACAGAAAAATTTATATGACAATGTTAATTTCCTCACAGAGTTATAAGGGGATTAAATAAGATAACACATAAAAAGTGCTCAATGGAGTATCTTACCCATAATACACATTCGAAGAATATTAAATACTTATATTCACAACTTATTGCGGACATTTGCTTATAGGTCATCATTTGAAAGTGTCAATGATAAGCTCCATTGTCCCCTCACTATTCCTATCTCTTCCCACCAAGCAGTTAATTATCCCCCTTGCTCTGACCTTCTCAGTGAACAATCTTCTCAAAAGTCACTTGTGACTTGTCAGTAAAGAAAACAGGAAAAGAAGCAGATGTCCACGACATATATCTCAGTCATTTGTAATAGAAGAAAGATGCCCTTTTAGAAAATGTCTTTTGGGGCTTTATAAAATATTTTAAGAGTAGAAGAAATTTACAAAATAGCTATAGCTTCCTAAACTCATCCTGGAATATTATAGCTTTGACATAATTTATTTTGTTTTAAAAATAACCCAGCGGGGGAAAGGAGACAGACAATATTAAGTGTGGGTGAGGATGTGGAGCAGCGGGAACTCCTATCTGTTGCTGGTGGGAATGTGAAATGTGCCTTCACATTGGTGAATATATTGGAAGTTTCCTGTAAAGTTAACCATACAACCCAGCAATCCCACACCCAGGTACTTACCCAAGTGAAATGAAAGTTTATGTTCCATAAAATACAAATATTTATAACTGCCAAACACTGGAAAAAATTCACATATTCATCAACAGGTGAATTCCATTCATCAATATAAAAGAATGAGCTACTGATACACACAACAATATGGATGAATCTCGAATGCATTATGCTGACTGAAGATGGCCAAATTCAAAAGGCTACATACTCTATAGTTCTATTTATATGATATTCTAGAAACTTTGAAACTACAAGGACAGAAAACAGATCAGTGGTTACCTGGGGACTGGGAGTTGGGGAGGCACTGACTACAAAGGTGACACAGGGTAATATTTTTTGATGAGGGGTGATGTATATTGATGGTGATGGCGGTTCTATGACTGTAACCATTTGTCAAAATTTATTGAACTCAACACTAAAAAATCTGAGTTTATATACTTTTATTTTAAAAATAATAATCCAACAGTACCTTAGAAAAAGGAAAAGTACAGTTGAGGGTTCAAACGCCAAGAACTTCACTGACTTTATCAGAACTAACTGGAAGACACAATTAGCTGGGTTTGTTTTTCTCCATTCAAATTATTGCCCCACCCCTCACCTAAAAAAAAAAAAAAGTAAATGGCAAAAAGCATTGATGGGATCAGGATTGTTAAAAAGCAAACAGGTGACCGGGCTATTGATAGGTAGAACTGTGGCTGCTACAAGAATAGTCAACGAGGCCTGGCATGCATTATGGTGATCTAAGAGCTCAAACTAGTGCCTGACTTTGTAAATATACAAAATACACAGAAACAAGGGAAACCATAACCATCTTAAGAAAGTTAATCATGCTTATTATATATTAAGGTGGAAAAGCAGGAGAACTATATAAATATATAAGAATATTTGCAACAGCAAGATTTAAATCTAATGCATAAACCTAGAACTCCTTATCTCATCGACCCATCCATCCTAATCATTTTCTAGATGCATAACATGCTTTTATTCTTCACAGTTGCCCATTTTCATATAGACTATCAGATCCGTGGCTACAAAGTCTATTCAGGGTGGCCACCACCTTACACAGCCTTGACCCTGTGCTTGGCCATTACTTCTGCCCACCCCCCTGCACCAGGAAGGTGTCAAAACAACCTGAGTGTAGCATCCTACCAAAATCCAGGTGATAATAGAAAGATACAAGGGTGAGAAACAGTTTCTGGTTCTGGGTAAAACAAGTTCCTGATATCTGATCCTGTCAGCCTGAGTGATGAGTGAATGAGCTCATCAAAGTAATGAGAAGATGCTTACAGCTCAATGCTGACAAGACCTTCTTTCTGGGAGCAAGTCCATTCTGATTTCGGAATGCATGAAAGTGAGGATGAAGATGGATTCCCATAATTGGTATATGACTCCTAAGAGACATTTGGAATGAAGTTGGCAGTGTACGACTAGAAAAATATGTCTATTCTAGAAATTTTTAAACCCTTACCTAATCAAAAAAAAAAAAAAAAAAAAAGACATTACCAACAGAGACTGATCAGTTCATCTAAACACAGATCATTAAAGCAGTAGTGATCCCATCCAGGAGTTTTGGTTGTTTTGATATTTCAAGCAGAAAAACAGCTCCAAAGGAGCATCATGGTTAGCTTTGGAAACTATATTATTTAACCTAGTCTCTTTTGTTTTCAAATGTTAGAAATTTAAAGATAAAATCCTTTGCATTCTCAGTTGTCAATAAAATAGACCTTTGAGAAATGTTAATGCTCTTTCCCTGCCCCCCCGCCCCGGCCCCCCCACCCCCTCAATAGCAACTTGCAATTTCAGCAGCAACTTACAGGCATTCAGAGACACATTGTCTTCTCTTTCGTCTCACAGAATCTGCCAAATTTTTATAGAAGGGTTTCCAACAACTAGAGAAATCTCCCTAAGAGGATCTTTAAACATAAGTCGTCAAGTGTAACCTCCTAAAAATGCATTTGCCATGTAGTAGTTGACCCAAAGAAGGGTGAATGGAGGTATATAAGAAAACAGCTCTGTCTGATTGCTAAGAGAAGTGTTTACCCACAATCAATGCTTTTGCAGCGTTAGAAAGTTATTTGCTTGTTCTCCAGAATACATAGAGAAAAATAGCACTACTTAATAGGAACCTGGATAACTTGTGATTTTGGTCTAGCTCCTAATAAGGACCCAAACACGGTAGCATTTCTTCTGTGTTTGGATTTTCTCTGATCTAAGAGCTCAAACTAGTGCCTGATTTTGTAAATACTCAGTTACATCGGTTTCATTCTCCAGCACAGTCATAGAAACTACAGAATAATAAAACTAAAAGCATACAAATCCAGGTGCACGCCCTTCTACTCTTTGGCTAAACGCTACAGATGATTCTTGCTTTATGTTAAGTGCATCACTAAAATACGACACTAAGAAGCACTCTCGGTTTAGCACTTCAGTTATCACTCTTAGGTGAAACAATCATTCAAAATTCCCCCGCTCTAAATGCATGTCATTTGCGAAGAAACGTTGCAAAGGAGATGCATGCTCTTTACAAATATTAATGTCAAGAGTTAAAGATCTAGAAAACTAAGTGACCGATGCTTCTTTCTATCTGCACGGGGTTTACTATTCACAATTTTCATGGGAATATCATGGAAAGATCACAATTATGTCACATTTGGGAAATATCTGTAATCTATACCAGGAATATATTTTTCATAAATATAAAGGTTGGCTCCTATCGGTTATTTTCAAATTATGTTACATGGAAGTTAGACTAGTGTAGTTGTCTTACAAATTCAAAGTAAGTGAAGAAAGGTCCACCAACTGGTGAACAAAATGTGGTGTAGTCATACAGTGGAACGAATATTAATTAGCAACAAAAAGGAACCAACTACTAAATACATGTTACAACGTGAATGAGCTTCAAAAATGTTATTTTAGATGAGAGAAGCCAGATGCTAAGGGCCATATAGTATATGATTCCACTTGTATAAAATGTTCAGAAAAGTCAAATCTATAGCAACAGAAAATAGATTAGCAGATGCCCGTGGCTGGGAGTGAGAATGTCAAGTGACTGCGAACAGTTATATGGGATCTTTTGGCATTTGAAAATGTTCTAAAATGGAATTGTGGTGATGGTTGTACAGTTTTGTAAATTTACTAAAAATCATTGAATTGTACACCTGAATATATTTAACGGTATGTAAATTATACCTCTAATAAAGCTGTTTAAAAAAAAAAAAACAGAAAAAAGAAAATCTGAATAAAGCCTTAAATAAAGTCTTTTATTTCCTCTGGGGTAAAATATAATTGCAGGGATATTTTTACAATTTAGAGTAAAAAATAACTTGATAGAGTTTCCTTGATTTGAAGTTTTTCATTCATTCATTTTCCCCTAAATTACTGGCATCCACTACAGCAAGTGTAGTTTTTATTTAATTTGCATCACATTGATATTTAGCTATTTTAGGTTTAAGATCTCGATATTTCATAATATTAAACCCTGAACACGTGATTTTTAAGTTATTTCCCAACCTAAGCAAAAGAGAAAAACACTGATTCCAATAACATATAAGTTTCTTTACAATTTTTAGATTTGACTACTTAAACAGTGTAAAAGAGTATGAGTTGAAAATCCACTTTCAGTCACTGCCAAAATTGATGGATGACCATTGATATGGTTCCTAACCTGTGGTCTCCTATGTGTCCTGGAGAATTCCAATGTTGTGTAAATTCCATGAGCTAAGGCAAATGTCCTATTTACACAGGGCAGGATCCCCAGTGTCTCCAGCACAGAATACTGCGTCCTGCACAACAGGACCATGATGCATTGGTTCAATGAATGCATAAATCTGCCAAAAATCCAGATGCATCAAATATTTCCTAAAACCGAATATGAACACATACATGCTTTCATCTTCCAAACACATGTATATTTCATGCTCAGGAAAATGTAAATTCACTTAAACGTGTTATTAAATTGATAGGACCATTTTGCCATCATGAAATTTTTTCAATCAATAAAAAGGCCATATAATTTTGATGTAAGTTATCTCAGTTCAAAAGATTTGAAATAACTACTTTAAAAGACTTTTAAATTCCCTCCAGAGATCTTTGATTCTTTTCTTTCTCAGTCCTTATCAGAAATAAATATACATCTCATTTTTCATCTTTGGCCAGAATTCGTACTACAATTCACTGTCTAGCACATTGAAAATCGATAAGCTAACAAGTAATATGCCTGTATTAATTCACAAAATCATAAAGGTGAAAAATACAACTGAAATTGTGTCTATTTCAAGAGCCTCTTTTTAGCCCAGGTTAAGTCATTTAGCAAATCAGGAAGAAAGAATATTGATGAAGTTTGTCTGGGTCACAGGAAGTGTGAACTGTTTTCATTCTTTCTGTAAATTGAGGAGCCACACAGAGGGCCTGCCTTAGGCACAAAAAAATAAAGACCTTGCTCTCTAACTATGAGTGTAGGGGAAGGGGGAGAGTCTAGCAGCAGGAAACAACAGCACCTATTGTGTCTGACAGGGAACCTGAGACTCCAGCTCAGCTCAAATTTCTGGGAAGCCAGACTTCTGCAGACTGAATATTTAATAGCATTAGGTAAAATGAAAAGGACAGATTATCTTTTCCCTACTGCAGATGCAGAATACAGTAACTCCTGCTGTATTTCCACAAGTCATCTAGTCTGTATATACCAAGAAAGTAAAAGAGGTTTGGATTCCTAGAATGAAACAACTATAGTGGAATAGGGAACGGACACAGCTTCAGTTATGTTCGGAGCTGACTGCTTCTTCCGATCTTTATATTCTCTCTCCGTATTTTTTTTCCTTACGAAGAAGGCTGGAAATCACAGACATGTCATCATTCAGTCTAAAATCTACCCTTGTGCCACG
>NW_011888843.1:6993826-7008940 GCF_000151845.1 Pteropus vampyrus | reverse complement strand
TTTTCATTCATTCATTTTCCCCTAAATTACTGGCATCCACTACAGCAAGTGTAGTTTTTATTTAATTTGCATCACATTGATATTTAGCTATTTTAGGTTTAAGATCTCGATATTTCATAATATTAAACCCTGAACACGTGATTTTTAAGTTATTTCCCAACCTAAGCAAAAGAGAAAAACACTGATTCCAATAACATATAAGTTTCTTTACAATTTTTAGATTTGATTACTTAAACAGTGTAAAAGAGTATGAGTTGAAAATCCACTTTCAGTCACTGCCAAAATTGATGGATGACCATTGATATGGTTCCTAACCTGTGGTCTCCTATGTGTCCTGGAGAATTCCAATGTTGTGTAAATTCCATGAGCTAAGGCAAATGTCCTATTTACACAGGGCAGGATCCCCAGTGTCTCCAGCACAGAATACTGCGTCCTGCACAACAGGACCATGATGCATTGGTTCAATGAATGCATAAATCTGCCAAAAATCCAGATGCATCAAATATTTCCTAAAACCGAATATGAACACATACATGCTTTCATCTTCCAAACACATGTATATTTCATGCTCAGGAAAATGTAAATTCACTTAAACGTGTTATTAAATTGATAGGACCATTTTGCCATCATGAAATTTTTTCAATCAATAAAAAGGCCATATAATTTTGATGTAAGTTATCTCAGTTCAAAAGATTTGAAATAACTACTTTAAAAGACTTTTAAATTCCCTCCAGAGATCTTTGATTCTTTTCTTTCTCAGTCCTTATCAGAAATAAATATACATCTCATTTTTCATCTTTGGCCAGAATTCGTACTACAATTCACTGTCTAGCACATTGAAAATCGATAAGCTAACAAGTAATATGCCTGTATTAATTCACAAAATCATAAAGGTGAAAAATACAACTGAAATTGTGTCTATTTCAAGAGCCTCTTTTTAGCCCAGGTTAAGTCATTTAGCAAATCAGGAAGAAAGAATATTGATGAAGTTTGTCTGGGTCACAGGAAGTGTGAACTGTTTTCATTCTTTCTGTAAATTGAGGAGCCACACAGAGGGCCTGCCTTAGGCACAAAAAAATAAAGACCTTGCTCTCTAACTATGAGTGTAGGGGAAGGGGGAGAGTCTAGCAGCAGGAAACAACAGCACCTATTGTGTCTGACAGGGAACCTGAGACTCCAGCTCAGCTCAAATTTCTGGGAAGCCAGACTTCTGCAGACTGAATATTTAATAGCATTAGGTAAAATGAAAAGGACAGATTATCTTTTCCCTACTGCAGATGCAGAATACAGTAACTCCTGCTGTATTTCCACAAGTCATCTAGTCTGTATATACCAAGAAAGTAAAAGAGGTTTGGATTCCTAGAATGAAACAACTATAGTGGAATAGGGAACGGACACAGCTTCAGTTATGTTCGGAGCTGACTGCTTCTTCCGATCTTTATATTCTCTCTCCGTATTTTTTTTCCTTACGAAGAAGGCTGGAAATCACAGACATGTCATCATTCAGTCTAAAATCTACCCTTGTGCCACGTTGTCCTTTCAGTAAGATAACACTGAGCTTCTGTACACCTACCTAAGGCTCTGGAACTTCCAGCTTTAATATCCCACGACAGCAGAAAATTGTCAGCCCGCGAGCTGTTCTGCTTCCGCTACACCTGCAGCTACAGAAGCCATCGTGAACGAATGAAGGGTAAGACAAACACCTTCATTCATTCATTCGTTTGTGCTTTTAAAAATTGCGGGCCCTGTGACCTATCAAAGCCGCGGCGCGGGGGTTCACAGGTGACAGCAAGTTTTCCAGAGGCTTTCTCCACGGCGTCCTGTATTCAGAAAGCAGAAATCGCGGGGTCCCCTGGCCAAAGGACTGCATAACAGCAACCTGAATAATTAGGTGTGCACCGCGCTAAGGACGTGTTATCCTTTCTCGGGGAAAAGCAACTCCTTCCCTCCCCAGAGGAGCAGAAACTTCTCGACCAGGGAATCCGAACAGGACAGAGCTTCAGCGGAGGATACTCTCCTCACCAAGGACCTGTTTACAGGGAAATGCCCTGGGTGCCCTGAGTTGCGCTGGAGGAACCGACTCCAAGGGCACTTGGCCACCCACTCACCTGGGGTGGGGGGTGACCTGGCGCGCGCCGCAGGGGCCGCAGATCGCCGGGGCTCGCTGACCTTGGAGGGCGCTCAGCGCGCGCGGGGTCTGGGCGCCGCTCCTCCCCTCCGCTCCCCGCGTCAGGCCTGGGTGGACTCCGCGGGGCCAGGAAGGTTCCGCCTGCGGCCGATTGGGCTCCGCCCGGCAGGGCCCGCCCGCGGCAGAGTCCGGCGCCCTGGTGGCTCCGGGGAGGAGCTTGGGCTCCTGCCGCGCCCGGACGCGCGCGCCCTTTTCCATGCACCCCGGAGGCATTGTCTGCACCCCCAACACAAAAGCCCCGGACGCTGTACCCCACAGTAGAGATGTAAGTGGGATAGTCGCTGCTGCTTTTCAAGAAGGTTCAGGTTGCACGCTAAGCGCATAAACTTTTTATTGTTTATGATTAAACTTTTTACTTAGGAGTACTTTTAGATCACGAAAAGGTTGCAGAGATAGTACAGAATTCTATAAACCTCAGCAGGTGTTCCCTAATATCCATGTCTTATGTTATTACCATGGTTATGTTTGTCACAACTAAGAAATTAACATTGTCCATAATTATTAACTAAACTCCACTTTATGCATATTTCATTCGTTTTCTCCTAATACCTTTCTGTTGCTCTCATCCAAGATTCCACACTGTTTTTAGTGTCCTGTCTCTTTCCTCTGATCTGTGACAGTTTCTTAGCCTTCTCTTGCTTTTCTTGACTTTGACTGTTTCGAAGAATTCTAAGCTATTTTGTGGATATCTCTATTCGGCTTTGGCTGATATTTCCTCATAGTTAGACTCTGGTAATGGGTTTGGTGAAGGAAGACCACAGAAATAAATTGCCTTTCTCATGACAGTATTCCATCAAGGGGCACATGATAACAAAATCTCAGTTACTGGTGATGTAAGCCTTAATCGCTTGGTTGAAGTACTACCTGACAGGTCTCTCTCCAAGGCAGAGTTACTATTTTTCTCTTTCCCTACTCTCTTCTTTGGATGGAACTCCCCAAGTTCGGCTCACGGTCAAGACAGGAGGGGGGGGAAAATAAAACTCCACCTCCCAGAGGGTAGGGCTCTACATGTATTATTTGTAATAATCCTGTGAGGAAGATTTGTTTCTTTTTTTCCCCCGTTTATTTATCTATTCAATCATTTATGTCGATATGGACTCACGTATATTTATTTTATAGTTCAAGCTATAATTCAGTACCACATTATTTATTTTGCTGCTCAAATTGTTCTAGATTTGACCATTGGGAAGTATTTTGGGTTGGCTTTTAAAAGTTCTTTTAAAGTTCATAAACTTTTAGAGTTGGGGGAAAAAGAATCTCACTAATTATTTGATCAACTCCTCTCACATTTAACAGATTTGAGAAACAGCATGCCAAATCCCCCAACATCCTGAGGGCTTTTCAGAATCTTCCTAGGAATCCTATGATTACTGATTCCTACCCCAGTAAGAGGAAAGGAAAGGAAGTGTGTGTGTGTGGGTGTGTGTGTGTGTGTGTGTGGGTGTGTGTGTGTGTGTGTGTGTGACAAACTTGTGGATTGGGACCCAACTGGAAAAGTGAAAGTTGTTGTTTCTTAGGTAAGTTTTGGTTAACTCATTTCTGTGGGTTTTATTATACAGATATATGTATATTTACAGACAAATCATGTTCTAAAGTTAGCCATGGATGTTTATGAAGACTTTAAACTTTGAAGAAATCCAGCTGTTGAGGATCCTTTGTTATACTGCGTTGGTTTGCTCATGTTTGCATTTGCAAGTGAGTCCCATAAACACACATTTCCTCCTTCTGAGATGTGATCTGGCTTAGCATTTGATGCTGTCCTGCTCTCTGAGACGCTCTATCCTTTCTTCCTGGCCTTAACCCTTCTCGGAGAGGGAAATGCATCCCATTAGTTCAGGTTTTGCAAGGTAAACATAGTATGGATGGCCCAGTGAGTAATCCAGCACCACAGAACTATATGACTTTCTATCTTTCAAGTATTTTTTGACAAAGTTTCTAAAAATAATAATAGTTAAAGTGTTTTTCCATTTTGATTTAAGTCCCACCGTATCCCATATCCCATATCTTATCAATTCCTTCACACATCCTCTCCCCACAAACTAGAATGCCCTTTCTCCTCTCCTTTTCCCTGGACACTTCTTCCCACTTTATTCAGTGTTTACAGGGAATATTTCCTTTGAACTTCCCAGCTTATGTTGGACGCACACTTAGGTCTTCCCACAAAATGCATGATATATTGCATTTTTACTGCATAGGTTGACTATGGCCACTGCAACAAATTACCACAGACTTGGTTACTTAAAAACATGTGTTTATTATCTCATAGTTCTGTGAGTTAGAAGTTTGGCACGAGACTCACTGGGATAACACCGGTACATCAGCAAGGCTGTGTTCCTTTCTGGAGGCTCCTGGGGAGAATCCATTTTCTTGCCTTTTCTATCTTTTTCTAGAGGCTGCCCGCATTTCCTGGCTCATGGCCCCTTTCTCCATCTTCTAAACTAAAAGCCATCTCTCTCTGACTGACTCTGCTCTCTTTGCTTACAAGAACTCTTGTAATTACATTGACCCCAAATGGATAACAAGGATAATCTCCCCTGTTTTAAGATCCTTAACTTAAACGCATCTGCCAAGTCCATTGTGCCATGTACGATGACATATTCACGGCTCCTAGGGATTAGGACATGGACATGAGGGGCCATTATTCTGACGACCACAGCCACACTACTAAAATACTTTATACTTCAAACATTAACTAGGTTTTGTTATTATATATATATTTCAAGGCATAAAATAAAAGAGCTTGGCAAAATTATGAAGATGGCACGTTCTCATCTTTTTCTTTAGTGATGCCTTTGCCTGTCTTTCTCTTCTTTCCTCTTCCCTTTCCATGGCACCCCCACGATACCACCTTAAGGAGTGCCTGATATTGGAAGATTTTCCAAGTTCTTCCTCCCCGCCCCTTAAACCTAGAGACTTCCTGGGCTTTCTGGGACTTGTTAGATGCAGAAGAAAATGCAAATGTGGAAATAAAGACATACTATCGGGACAGAATTGAACCCGATGAGCACCTGAGTCTTGCCAAGTCAACTCTGAGCTGGGGAAAATGCAGTATTTCCAAATGTCTCTCATTTGTGGACAATCCATCTACTCTCCATTAGCTGTTATGCTAGTGTTGGAGTCAATTTTTATAATTTCAAATTTCAGTGAGTTTTCACTTCAAATGGGCAAGTTACATATTGTGCATGGATAATAACTCTAAATACAATTATATAATAAATTAAAATATTTCTAGGCTATAAATCAGCACTGAGTAGTAGGAGAGATAATAAGAACTAGAAGACTAGAGAGAGAATAGAGACTTTAGCTGGTGTCCTAGGGAAAGCCTCAAGGGGAGGTAAGAATTGAGCTGGGTTTTAAGTATAAGCGCCACGTTATACTAGGAGAGTATGGAGGCCTTTTGAGCTGAGATGCAGGCAGAGGCACAAAACAAGTAAATGGTCAGGCGGACCTGGGAGCTACCAACTTGGCCAGTTCAGCAGGACCATGGGGGACTAATGGGAGATAAAGCAGAGACGTGGGAGTAAATCATGTGTAACAGAGAAAAGGTTCACGTAATATACTTTCTTTGTCCATCTCTACTAAGGAAGGAAGGAAAAATCATTGTGGGAAATGAAGCTCCTATTGTTATGAGTTCCTTAGTAAAACACTTAGCAAATATTCGTGAACAATATCTGAGTGTCTACTTGTATATACAAGTCTGTCTGAATAGGTGAATCTTTTCTAAGACTCCTTTCACATAATAGATATAGAAACCATGACATATCCAAGGGTGATATTCAAAATATGTACTTGCTGCTTTGAGCGGCGGCACGAACCAATCAGAAAAGCTGCCAGCCATAAGCAGCTGGTATAGAAGAACCAGCATGAACAGCTGCAGGTCAGACTGGGCATCATGATTTTAAACTATTGCTGCTCTCTGGGCAAAACTGGATGTTCCTTCATTTTCCTTCAACACTGCTCTTTCGAAGCACACGGTTTGGTATATTCCTTCGGACTACATGTGTTCAGTGCGTTCTGATGTTTAAAACCTTCCCGTGATAAGCTTGGTCCACTCTACCTTAGCAGTAGCTAGAATAATAAATGTCACTTCCCTTTGTATTGTGATCCCTTCCCTCATGGAGAAAGATGGAGGAAGGTATGAGAGTTATCTATGTTAAATACTTTATCCAGGTGTTTCTAAGTTTGGAGAATGGCTGTGAGGCCAGAGTAAGGCCATGGGAAGGTTGTGCTAGACAAAGATTTTTGGTTACAGATAGAGCCTAAATTTTAAGATGATTTGTCATTGCTGCCTTTTGTTCTGCTTCTCTTTCTTTATTCTTGCTCTACCTGTAGTTGGTAAAGACAATTTTAATATTTTGTTTTTTTGGAATAGGGGAAAACCTAATATATTCCTAAGCCAAAGAAGCTGAACTTCCTTTACTTATCTGCTTCTTGAACCTGTCCACACCACTACAGTTCTGACCTGAACTTTATGGCCTGATAAAAGAAAGAACAAGTTTTAGAGGAAAATGCGGTGTTTTGCTTCAAACTTTTTGTGACTAAAATACCTGTTATAAATCCAATGGAGAGATTTAACAATTAGGTAGTCTCAGGTGTGAGGATGGAGTTCGAAACTAAAAATATGAAGTTGGATGAAGTAGGTGAAAGAAAGAGTATAGAGAAAAATACTGAGATGAGAGAAATACAAAGAGGATGTAAAAAAATTTGAGAAAATACCAGTGAATTGGGAAAAAAACTATGAAAATAGAAAAATTTACTAGAAGTTCAATTAACTAATTAATTAATATGACTAGTATGTAACCATTTAAAGCTTACATATGTATGTTTTCATGGTGACGAATGATAAAATAACAATTTATTAAAAATCCAAAAGGAAGGTATTTAGGATCAGACAGAGAGGTGAATCAGTTTAAAATCTATAAAGAAATCAATTTGCATCCTGTTTCTGAAAACAGAGAGTGACCAAAGGTGACAGCTTATCTTTACTAGCAAAGAAATGTCCCTTTGTGTGCACTATGATTTGCGTATGTGGTATCGAGTGGTCACAGATACCTGGGGACTAGCATTTCAGCTGACGTGGGTGACAGAAGCAGGCGTAGGGCCTCACATGTCCACAAGTGACCCTGAAATTCTCTTCCAGCACCTCATTTCCTCCCGTCCCCCATCACTGATTCTTCTTGGGCTTTTAGGCTCACTGGTACCATCACACTTGAGTCCTAAGGAGACACTGTGACCCTAAAGAGACTCTAAAGGAGTGATATTTACTTAAAAACTTAGCTGAACCAAATAATTAATAAATTACTTTGGACAGAATTGTTCTGCAAGCTAAAGTAAAATACAGTTCTCGTGCAAAGACCAATGTCATGGGTTCTTGGTGTAGCGAGATGCTCAGTCCATCCCGGAAACTGTTCCCCGACCATTGCTTGCCATGGGCCCCTGGCCCTTTCCGAACAGAATCATTTCCTTCCTGCTTTCTTCACTTTGCCGTTCAAACTGTGCTCCAGCTCTTGGTTTAGCAGAGGGGAAAAAGAAAACACCTCCGAGTTCTCCCTGGGCTTCTGGCCTTGTAGTAAGTTCTTGCCCACTTACTGTCCTACGGTGCTTATTCTCATGAGGCCCACCTCCCACCTTGTCCTATCTCTCTCTGCGTCTCTGTGCTGCATGCTGGTCAAAGCCACATTCACCTCTATCTTGCTCAGAGAAGCGAGCATCTTCATTTGTTGTCCTGAGCCCGGTCTTCAGATGGTCCAAGTGACCGCCATGTAGCTTGGTCTTCATCTCAAGCTTCTTGGTGGGTGTCACGTCTCTTTCCCAGGCAGAGGGAGAATCCTAGCTCTTCCAGTTTTTAACCTCTGAGTTCTCTTCAGACCCTCCTGGTAAATTACTTTTCCAGGCTGAAGGAAATCTCCGATTCTTGGTTTATTTACAAAATAGAGATTACTGCTAAGTCACATGCCTAGGGAAGGAACTCCTTTCTGGGGAGCCCTTAAGACTCCTCCAATATTTAAGGAAATAATTCTCTAGGCTCGGACAATGGCAAGTGATTTAAATGTGCATTGAGCACAACATTGAGATACTTCCTACCAAAAGCATGGGCGGGGTGTGTGTGGTATTTTCTCACAGTTTCTATGTACATCTTTGCTTTAACAATGGAGTTTCACATCCTGATGAGTACAATGATAGAAATATGCTTTTGAAATTGAAGCAAGAATAAAAGAATATATTTATTCACACTTCACGGTCTTCCAAAAATAACTTCAGGTAGACTATCATAAATATTCCCAATTACTTCTTCATAGTTGGAAGCAGATAACATTTACTAAGAACTGTGAATTTAAAGTGAGCTCAATATCTGAGTGAAATTAGCTCCGAGAAAGGGGCTCCAAGTATTCAAATATTGATTTTCACTGCAAAGAAATACTGTTCCTTGCCTTACAAAATTAATTAAGCTCTGCGTTAATTAATCACTACGCCTCTATAATGAGAGGCTGCCAATCACCTTGGCAGATTGTTTACAGCTGAAATCCTAGCCGAAAATTCATCTAGTTAATGATCTAAGTTAAATTTAACCCAAGTCTCAGGACCTCAAACATAAGTTCAGATCACAGCAGTGATCATGGTTTTAGGAAGCCCCATTGAAATAGCCAAGGTCAGGTCCAGACCTCTCGAAGCCTCTGTCATACAGCTGAAACTTATCCGAACCTTCCTAGGCTACGAAAATAGAACTAATATGCAGAACATCTGTGCCTATTTTTTGTGTTTCATAGGGCGATATGATTGATAAATAATTTAATTTTGACTTTTAACTGTAAATTTACTAGATTCTGACACCTCGACAACTAAAAGAGTTTCAAATATGGGATAAATATGCCACATGAGAAAAATATAAACGATGGTTTCAAGTGCAGCACTCTGTTTATTTTCTATGGAGGAACTTAAGGCTTTTGGCTGATGGCTTTTTGGTGACTTTTCTTCTCCTTTACTTACGTTACTTATATGAAGCCAGTTTCCTTGAAAATGACAGGTATCTTAGAGAAATGTTATGATGTTATAACTAGATTAAACAAGGCCTCAACAGGGCTTCTTGGACTGAGACTCTGCTTAAGTCTCCTGGGTGATGGAAAAACCGGTCCAAAACAAAGATTCAATGAACTCATGCAACTTTTCAGCCACTCTCTTTACACTGGATGTGCAACAAGCCTGGTTCATTATTTTTGGCATCGAGATTTCTGTTCATGTGGTTTCCTCTTGAGCAAGGGCCCAGGAGTGGGAAAGCCAAGGGCAGGGCTAGGAATTTGAAAAAAGAAAAAATCAGAAGGCATAACTGGCCTGCGAACTAGCCCAAGCCTTTGGTCAGAGAAGAGTGAAGTGCTTGGACCAGGTGATCAGTCCAAGGTCTGGCTGTGTTCTCAAGTTCAAAGTCAGGCTTTAGTTTCAGGCAGCACCTTTCAATAAGGCAGCCACTAACCACACATGGCTACTGAGCACTTATGGTTAGTCTGAACTGAGATGTGATATGAATGTCAAATATATCCCAGATTTCCAAGACCTAGTATGAAAAAAAGGATGTAAATGATCTCATGGGCAGTTGTTTGTAATGATTAGAAATTAAAATGATGAGATTTTGTATATATTGAGTTAAAATCTATTATTAAAGTTAATTCATGTGCTTCTTTAAATATCCTAAAATTTTTAAAATTATATCTATGGCTCATTCGTGCTACCACAGAACACGTCTGGTTTAGAGCCTTATTCTTTGAGCTAAACCAAGCTTCTTGCTGGCCCCTGGAGGGAAGGGTACACACAGGGTCCCTGTGGCTACCTGAAGCTCCCTATGTCCAATGAGAAACTTCTTTTCTTACCAATGTACCTGACCCTTACATGATCCTCATCTCCATTACAATTTTTTTTTTTTTTCCACAGTCACTGATGGAGATAGCCATGGTATCTACTTGGAAGTTTTATTCCAATCACTGATTTGTATACATTTAAGGCATCCATCTAGACTAACCTAATGCTACACCAACGGTTCTCTCAAGTGGTTCCCAGATCAACAGATTTATCTAGAAAACTTGTCAAAATACAAATTCTTGTGCCTCACCCCAGCTCCACTGTGGAACTGTCAGGGTGGGGGGCCTATGATTCCATGTGGCTAAATCCCGCCAAGTGATTCTGTTGCACAAGAATGTTTGAAAACCACTCACTGCCCCAGACTAAACATGAGAGTAGGCTGCCAGATAAAATCTAGGATGCTCGGTTAAATTAGAATTTCAGAGCAACAGCAAAGAATTGCTTAATATAAGTATGATCCATGCAATATTTGAGAAATACTAAAAAGTTTTTACTGTCAAAATTCTAATTTAACTGGGTGTTCTGTATTTTAATTTGCTAAATCTACCAATTCTATGTTAGAACTGTGGACCCCAACTCAGACTGTAAATTAATTTAATTCATTAGGTGTGGTACCCAGGCACTGGGATTTTTTAAAAAGTCCCCAAACTATTCTAATATGCAGCTGTATATTACTGCATCAAAGTAATGCTTTTCAAACTTTAATACACATTCAAATCATCTGGAGGTCTTAATAAAATATTAATCATGATTTAGTATTTCTGGGATAGGACCTGAAATTTGGTATTTTTAACTAACTCTCAAGTGATGTCATTACTTCTGGCCTGGGGACCAGCTTTTGAGTAGTAAAGGATAAGGATCGCAGAGATGAGGGCTCTAACGTTTGGTAAAATGTCACACTGGAGGCAAGACGATAACAGCAAGGTGGAACGAATATGATGCAAATCATTAGTGCAAAATCAAAAAAGGGAGAAACCCCATATGGTACATGAGTAAAGGTTCTTGGAAGAGGTGGCATGTAGAGTCATCTTTTAAAAATGTTGTGTTACATTAAAAACTTGATGGCAATATTTTTCAGGAGATGGAAATAGGTTATACAGGTGCTGCCATAACAAAAAAATGAAAACACGTGGCTTTGACTTTGTGACCAGATAGCAGGCAGAGGCTAGAGGAGCAGCAAGGAAACTTGATGGAGTCCAGAAGAGCCGTGAGGGCACTGTTGTAGGAAGCTGGAAGGATGCTCACCCAGATCCATGTTTTGTGGCAGTGAACAGGTGGGCAAACTGGTGCCTGGAAGATAACTTGGAAGATAAAAATGTGTCTAATGAACTTATGGCTCCGATTCAGGAGATGAAAACAATTTCTGTCTCAGTTATCTATTGCTATGTAACAAACTACCCTAATATTTATTAGTTTCAAAGAACAATCATTTATTAGTTTTCACATCTTGATTCTTTGATTTGATTGCTCATGAGGCTTCAGCTGGAGACTTGCTGGAAGCTGAGACAGCTGGGCCGCTCTTGCAGTAGGCACGCTCTTTCACTCATAAATAGACAAGACCAGATTTCGTCACATGGGGGCAGCCATGTTTTAAGAAGCACTGGTGTACAAGCACTCTTCAAGCCTCTGCTTCTGTCATAATTACTAATGTCCCCTTGGCCAAAGCCAGTCACGTGGCTGAGTCCAGAGTCAATACAGAAGGGACTCCACAAAGGCGTGATCCACTGTCAGCCTTTACTATCAAGATGGTAACTTATAGCGAGCTAGATATAAGTAGGGAAACAGTAGGAAATAATACTCGAGAAATAGATTGCCATTGTATTTTGGGAAGCTTGAATTCCCTGGTGAAGAATGTGCACTTAATTTTCCAGATCATAGGGAATCACTGAATGTTTGGTTAGAAAAACCCCTTAGGCTTGGGGCATGATCGCTATTTAAGATGGGGAATCAGTCAACACTCCCAGGTAGCTACAGAAACTGTGCCCTGAACAGAATTAATTGGATTCATTAATTGAGAAGAGGTCACAGAATCAAAGGAAAAGCTGAACAACTAGGTTTCAGGAAGAAGAGAAACCAGATAGCTTCATTAGACTAGGGATCCAGGAGCAGGCCCAGTGGAAGACTTTCCAAGGCACTAATGTGAGAGTGAGTCCGCTCCAACAGTTTGGGTCTTTCCACTCAAGATTCAAATGTCCAAGAGAGAATCTTATTGGTCCAAATGTGTCAATTGCCCATCACTTGGCCAATGATAGGAAGAGCATCTTGGTCAACAGTCCCATCAAACATGCATGCAGTGGGGACAGATAGTTTTTGAAGGAACCCCCAAAGAAAGGTAGAAGACTGGAAAGGCTCCACAGCTCTTAAACTCAATCCCAATCCCAAACCACAGACCAAATGGCTCAGAGAAACCCCAGCCTCCTTGCTATTCAGGGCCTCTTGTTACTCTCACCACATTCAATACTATATTCCTCTCCTCCAATAACCATTTCTCTTTATGGTTTTCCCTTCAATTTCATTCTTTCCTTAGTTTTCAGGTGTGGAAAAATTTTCTTGGCTCCTTCTTGACCTCGGTTCTGATTTGTCCACTGATTTGGTCTATATGGTTCATTCAACTTGGCTCTGGAGTCCCTCCATGCATCCTCTTCCCCATCCTCCACTCTCTTGCTCACCCTCCTTTGTCAAACCTACTCCTGCCAGACTCCATAGACCTTTCAAGTAAGGCTCGAGCCACCTGACTAGAACTGTACTTTAGAAAGATCAATCTGGAATCAACGCATAGGCCAGACCGGAGGCAGTGGGCTACTTGGGAAGCTTCTGCAAAATGTAAGGGCCTGAAGTTGGACTGAACAGGGAATGGAAAGGAAATGAATGATATGTGAGACTAGGTTGCCAAGGGAACGATTTGAGATTGCCGAAGTTTTGAGTCAAGGGGTTAAGGAGTAAAAGGGGATGTTTGACTACTCTTTAAAGAATTTTTGGTACAAAAAAAATTGCAGCGAGATCCAAAAAGTTGGTTAAAATGATAGAATCATAAAAAAAATGGAATGTAAATGCTTTAAACATTTACTTTAACTAAAATATAAGTGTACATTTATTCATCAGTGTCTTGCAGCGGGGCCCAAGTCTGAGTAAGTGGCTGACCTCCGATGAATCAATCATCTTGGGGTATTTTGATCCTAAATAAACACACTCACATAAGCATGGCCCAAAATGTCCAAATTCAGTTCTTTTAACGAAAAGCAAGGACTTCTACTTGTGAAGCCATCTAAGTGTAGGACCCTTCTGGATTTTACTGTTTATCCTAATCCATTAGTTTCTTTACCTACACCTATTTCGAGAGCAAAACTATTTTAGCAACACACCTTTAAGTCTTTTCAAAGCATTCAGCTGATTTTAGATTTAAAAAAAAAACTACTCATTTTTGTACTATAGCAGTATGTAATGTTTGGATAAATTATAAAACTAAAATGTAGATAGAACTGGCATAAACTGGTTTGGAAAAATTGTAATATGTTTACATTTATAAGCATACAACTCACTAGAGTGAGTGGAAATGTCTGGGTATTCTAGAGAGTTCCCTTACCTTCTTCCAGGATCCAGAGGGATGAACAGTACTCATAGATTTCATCCATGGCATGGACATCAGAGGTCAAATTCAGTGAGTTAGATGGGGATCAGAGAAAGAGTTTCTTTTATAGATTGTGTGCCCGCTCGACGATCAACAGATTGGTAGTACAACATGTTTGCTACTGATCTAAAAGGTCATTCATAAGTTACATTAGTTAAACATGGGTGGTTTTTTTGTTTGTTTCTTTGTTTGTTTTACATGGATAAGTCATTTATTTAGCAGATTTAAATTTCAGTGTGTACTCTGGGTAAATTTTTTCTTGTGTTTCAAATTTCCACTAGCCTGCTTTCCCATCGTAACTATGTGTCATAATTGTTTACCTATCATCTGTTTTCCTATTAGAATCTATGAGGGCAGAGACTATGTCTATTTGGATCAACAGTGGATTCCTAAGGCCTGTATCAGGAAGTCAATAAATATTTGTTTAGTGAACAGTGATATATTTTGTCCTTGCTAAGGCTATGTTCCCAGCTCTCCGCAATTATGCTTTAAATAGCTCTAAACCAGTCATGTACTAACTGTATTCTTTGCAAAACAAACAGATAAAACCATTTGTAAATATTTATATCTTTCCAGAGATGACTTTCAATATAAGTCTTGAAGTCATGCTAGATGACCCTTCCTCAATAATACATATTGTGATCAATAGACCTTTTTTTCCACCACGGATCCCAGTGCCATCACTAACAACAGCAAAAATAATTTTAAAAGCTTGCTTTAAAATATGAGTTTGAGAATGCTAATTTTATAATAGGCCAGAGGTTAACTTCTAGCCAATACTTGGATCGTTAATGAATGTTTCAACTAAAAAGAAAAGTTTTAACATGTGTATGGATTAGAATATATTATTGTTTTATTCTAGGCAGTGGGATTTCAGAAGCAAAGCTTGTTCTGGAACTTTATTTGTTCATATCAACTATTCTCCCATCTGTTGAATGCTTCACAGTAAATGTAAGTAAGCAACTTACTTACTTATTGTCAGAGCACTCTTAATAATGTAGTCAAATGTATATTAAATAAAGTAATGTAAAATTTCATCATACAAATATTTCCTAAATTGTCTCATAATGGTTTCATTATATAATCATGTTTCATATAAAAACCTCATCCAAAAATTCTCGTTTCTGTTCACTCCTTACTCTTTCAATGATAGCTACTTCCCCGATTCATCAACATATTTTTCCCTTACTTTTTTCCTAGGCCTCCCCAAATAAATGCACTACAAAAGAATAGCAAAAGAAGGTGAAATAGAAGTTCATTTTAGAGAGATGATTTTGATAGTTGTGAAAAAAATCTACACTTTATTTGTCACACAATTAATATGCTATTCCTGACTTTTTTTGTCTTTGTCCGTTCTCTGATCTAAGAATATGAAATTCCTAAGAAGAAAATTTTTTTTTATCTTTGTCTTCCTAAGTTATTAATATCGTGGCAAATGAACAGAAGG
>NW_011888843.1:6992135-6992921 GCF_000151845.1 Pteropus vampyrus | reverse complement strand
AGTCAAATGTATATTAAATAAAGTAATGTAAAATTTCATCATACAAATATTTCCTAAATTGTCTCATAATGGTTTCATTATTTAATCATGTTTCACATAAAAACCAAAGCCATTCTTCAGGATGGAGTTTTTCATGCTAATTCACATCACAAGGGACCTTTTCTCCCTCATCCAAAAACTCTCGTTTCTGTTCACTCCTTACTCTTTCAATGATAGCTACTTCCCCGATTCATCAACATATTTTTCCCTTAGTTTTTTTCCTAGGCCTCCCCAAATAAATGCACTACAAAAGAATAGCAAAAGAAGGTGAAATAGAAGTTCATTTTAGAGAGATGATTTTGATATTTGTGAAAAAATCTACACTTTATTTGTCACACAATTAATATGCTATTCCTGACTTTTTTTTGTCTTTGTCTGTTCTCTGATCTAAGAATATGAAATTCCTAAGAAGAAAATTTTTTTTTATCTTTGTCTTCCTAAGTTATTAATATCGTGGCAAATGAACAGAAGGTATCCAATGGAATTTTTTAATTCGTGGAGATGAACATCTCCTAAATTCTTCATCCTTTGTCAGACAAGCGACAACTTAAACCCAAACATTTAAAAATAAAGTACATGAGAGCCTAAGAATAGGAAATAGATCAATTGTAGAATGTAATAGTTAATATTGTGTTCCTCTTATGATACAAGGATAACTGATTCAAACGTGTGAACAAAAATGTTATTTTTAAAACAAGAAGCCATTAATTGTAGCTTGTTTTTTCTTCAAATAATAACTAGTCAGCC
>NW_011888843.1:6941861-6991445 GCF_000151845.1 Pteropus vampyrus | reverse complement strand
CTCTGATCTAAGAATATGAAATTCCTAAGAAGAAAATTTTTTTTTATCTTTGTCTTCCTAAGTTATTAATATCGTGGCAAATGAACAGAAGGTATTCAATGGAATTTTTTAATTCGTGGAGATGAACATCTCCTAAATTCTTCATCCTTTGTTAGACAAGCGACAACTTAAACCCAAACATTTAAATATAAAGTACATGAGAGCCTAAGAATAGGAAATAGATCAATTGTAGAATGTAATAGTTAATATTGTGTTCCTCTTATGATAGAAAGATAACTGATTCAAATGTGTGAATAAAAATGTTATTTTTAAAACAAGAAGCCATTAATTGTAGCTTGTTTTTTCTTCAAATAATAACTAGTCAGCCCATTTTTGTTTGTGATAAAATTTTTAATTATCCGAGAAGGTGAATGTGGTCTCTCGGGATTCCTGCTACAAATTTAGACAGCGAGGACAGTAAATATGACAACATGTTGCCACCTAGTGGTCATTTTGTAAAATTTCTAGACATCCTGCTTCCCGACGCAGAATACTATGTACCTAGGATGGTAAAATGTAGGGCTTGGGGAGAACTTGGACGCCATCCTACACATCTCACTTATTTCACATGAACAACTTAGGCTCAAGACTCATCCAAATTTGAGTCATAAAATCGAGGATCAAAATCAGAAGATAAAAATCCCTCAAGTTAAGTGAGCACCTACTTCGTGTGAAGCTTTACCTGGATTATCGCCTTTAATCCTCAGAACAACCCTATAATGATATAACCCTTCTTTTTACACATCCAGAAACCAAGGCACAGGACAATAAGAAACTCACCCAAGGCACTTGGTCTCAAGCTGCAGAGCTGAAGTCCCATCCAAACAGATGTAACTCCCTCAGTTTATCACGTAAAAAGATCGAGACTGGTCCTCATTTAATAAGACATGGCATTTGGGGAGGGGGAGGCAGTTATTTCCTATTCCTTATGGAATGTATAGGATACTTGGAGTAGCTCTAGGCTTCCAGGAAAGAAAGCAGGAGGATCCCAAGCAGTGCTAAAATGAAGGCAGCCATACTAGGTGCTAACTGAGCTGCCTACTCCCACATAGCCATCGCCCATGGCCGAATTCAAACTCAAGCTGTCACTTTGTTAGGATTCAACACTGTTATCTGGGAGGGTATCAGAAGCTGTGAATATTTCATCTAATGAACCCATTTCTGCCTGCTGTTTTTGAGTCTGGGGTAGACTGGGGTAGAAGGAGGAAGGCTGGAATCTAAGAACTAGTAAATCAAGGATTTGACTGCAAAACTGAGAAGGACTTGCATGTGGAATAAAGGAAAGAAAGGGACATAGAGCTCCCCTCCAGTGCTCCCCCAACAATTTGTTCAAATCTTTCTCTACAGCACTTGCTTATATGATAATGACTATTTTCGTCTTTTCGCTGACTCCTCCTCACAGCCTCCAGCACCTCCACCGCTGCCTCATACAAGCTCCTAAATACAAAAAACAAAACAAAACGAAAAAAAACCCCAAAACAGTTCATTTGGTTGTTTTAAATCTCCGGACCCTCTGATATCTAGCACAATGCCAGGCTCACAGTATTTACTCAATAAATGTTTGTTGAATGAATAAAATAAATTTAAATACATCTAAAATTAAAACCCTATATACAATTTGACAGTACATTGGTTTCCTCAACTCTCTTATTGTTTGCACTTGAAACGATGTAGGACATGCTTTGAGAGATTTTGTGATATTGACAGATAATTTATGTCACCCACCAAAATTCGTTATTTGGAAATAAAATAACTGGATGTATCATGATGAGGAATAATTAAATCGTGTATGCAAAGATTTAGGTCAATAGAATGGAGATGAAATTTAAATGACAAACTAGAAAATAAAAAACCTATTGATTTCTGTGTTTGTGTGTATGTTTTTAAAATAATTTAGTTTTCTCATTGAATCCAAAAAGCTAGATCCTAGCACAGTGTTACATAATAAAGGATATCTATACTTGAATGCCTAGCAGACAGCTCGACCTCAACATATCTAAAACAGAACTTTTAGTCTTTTCTCTAAACGCTGTTTGTCTCAGTTTCCCCATCTCAGTGAGGGGCAGCCCCATTTTTCTAGTTTCTCAAGCACAAAGCCTTTGCAGCCATGTTGGACTCCTCTAATTCTCTCATGCCCTACATCCCATCCATCGACAAATCCTTTTGGCTGTAACTTTAATATATACCAAGAATCCACCCCTTTCTCATCATATTCTCACCAGTCACTTGGATTTCTGCAGTGGCCTCTGAACTGGTGTCCCCCGCCCACCATGGCAGTCTAGCCTCCCCCAGCAGACGGCCGAGTCAGGCTATGACTGACGTCTCTGTGCTCAAACCCCTCCCGGGGCTGCCTTTGTCTAAGTACAAAGCAAAATTCTCATAATAGCCGCAAGGCTTCAGAAATGTTGCCGCTCTGACTTTTTAAAATTTTTCCTCCTCCTTCTGCCTCCCAGCTCCTACTTCAGCTTCACTGACCTCTTGCTATTTTTTAAGCATGAGGCAAGATCCCATGTCAGGGCCTTTGCCTGAATCCCCTTCCTCAGATCTCCACACACCTCACTTAATTCTCCCATGTAGGTCTTTGCTTAAGAGTAGCCTTTAAATCGTAAATGCCCCCGACCCTCCCCTGTGGCGCTCCCAATGTCCCTTATCCTATATTTTTCTCTTTCCAGTAACATCTGTCATCTTCCAGAGTATTATATGATTTACTTATCATGTTTATTGATTATTATATCTCTCCCTCTACTAGGACAAAAGGTCCTCAAGTAGAGGAAGTTCAGTGTTTTGTTCACTGATATAGTTCCGGTAACCAAAAGTATGTCTGGCGTATAGTAGTTGCTAAGTATTGGTTACACGAATGAGTAGATCAGTCTGTTTATTCAAGACATTTTAATAGATCCAAACCTCACCATATCTAGAATAGAAATTGTACTATGTTTAGTTGTTTCGGTTTGTTTTATTTTCCCCCAGTTACCTGAAAATATAGTGTAACTGGCATGGCTTACTTACAAAATACACCCATATCTCTTTTATTTTTTTTTTCTAATTCATCACTCAGGCCTTAAAAAGACAACCGCTTTTTAGCAGGAAGTACAGCATCTCCACCTTGAGGACTCTTGTGCCCTAGAACCTCCTGAACTTTATCAGTCCAAAAGGGGCCAACTCTGCTTCTACATAAGACAGAGAGGACCACGAGTGTGAGGAATACGAAGTCAGACTATTCCATCAGCACTGGTGGGTCAGGGGCGACTACCGGAGCCGCAGCTGAACACCAGTCTCACTTTCCATGGCTGCTGCGAAGCCCTCTGTCTCGGTTGGCTGTCACCTCAAGAATACTGCAGAACATACAACCTCCACCCCCTGATGATGTACAACAATGAGTATTTGGGGGGCTCGCATGTTTGCAGGGTTCAGTCGACATGAGCCGGGCTCAGCCCACCCTGGCTGGGTTTATGCACACACTTGGGGTCTTATGTTTAGTTTGGCCTTGGCTGGGATGATGGGGTAGCTCAGCTCTGTTCCTACGTCTCAGCTTCCAGTAGGCTCACCTGGGCATGTTCTCAAGGTCATGGCAGAAGAGCCAGAGCGGAGAAAGAAGGAATGTGCCCGGCTTCCTGAGGCCTAGATATGGCACTTGCATGCTGTTACCTCTGCTGTATTCAATTGGCCAAAGCAAATATAAGTCAAGGAGAGGGGAAATAAAGATCACCTCTTTGCTAAAACTGCAAAATCACATGGCAAAGAACACAGTTGAAGAAGGGATGAATAATGTTTGGGGTCATTAATACAATCTACTCTATCCTTCCTACTCTGCACAGAGCCTAATCATAAGCCACAGTCGAGCTCCATGCTCAAGTCCCCTAAGACATCGTGTCCCCAGGTTCTGCACTGTTCAGGCAGGTCTAGGTTCACTGGGGACTGTGGTCTCAGCCAATTGCTACAGTAATTTAATAAGGCAAAGAGCATTTCAATTACTCAAGGAAAGTTAAATTTAAGGGAGAAATAAAGAGATAAAGAAACTGGTGTTTTATAAAGCATCAATCTATGTCCAGCTTCATACTGGAGGCTGGGGGAGGGATGCAGACATACTTGTCACTAAACTACAATTTTCTGAGGACCTCAGCGTGGGGCACCGCAAATCATAAAGAATTGTGAAAGGATTGTAATAGACAGCAGAGTAGAAGGCAGCAGAACTAAAAGCAGATAAAACAAAACTATCAGAAAACTTGAGGCTCCGATTCTTGCAGTCGGCCTATGACCACAATGGGTGGTACATGTGTATTATACTTGTACCTTTTTGTGGTATATATGTACCATGAAAGCATCCACCACCACCATCCCCTCCTCTCTTTAATAACCTATTTTCCTTGACACCTGCCCTTATCGATTCTGTGAAAAGAGTCTGGAAAGGGCTGTGTCAGAAAGTGTAGAAGTTATTCTGGTGTTGAAACACAGAATTGATAAATCTGGATACAAAAATATAGAACAGGGGCCTGGTTCTCAAAGAGCTTACAATGTGGTTGGACTACCATGCATGAGCCTACAGTAAACAGGACAAGATTGACTGGATTTGGAGCTAAATCCAATGGTGTACACCAGGAGCTCTAGGGAGAGAAAGTACAACAATTAGGAAGACACAGTTCCTGCCCCGAAAATTAGCCACTGCCCCCAATGGATTTTTGGGATTGCAGTGTTAATAAGTCATGTCCAAGACGCAGATGAAACCACCACTTCTCCATGAAGCCTTGACTTGTTTCTCCAACTTCTGAAATTGCTGTGTACCAAATTCTTAGAATACTCAGTGTCTGTACCACATAATTGAACATTTAATTGTATTTTTTTCTAGTAAGGCTTGCTCTGTTTTTCAGGATGGTTAGTCTTCCGCTTCTACCAGATTGCAAACCCACTAAGGCCTGAGAACTTATGTGTCTGCATAGAATTGAATGAGACCTTTGAGATCGTTTTGTATAATCTCTTCATTTCTACAGCTGGCAAAATCAAGGACTGACAAGTTTGTGACGTGCCTGAGCTCATACAGCCATTTAGGGTTTAGAAGACTCCTTAAAATTGTGTTTGTTTTTCATCTGCCTTTGATTGGTGACGAAAGGAGAATGGGTGGAGCTCTTTCTAGGGACTTCGTTTTATAGTATATTGTTTCGTTTAGGATTTTTCTCAAGAAGTAGAAGTAGTAAAAGGCATAACCCTAAAGCTTGGATATAGATTTTTTATTTTATTTAGAATATGAATCAGCTATCACTCTGTGCTGGTCAGCAAGACTTGAACAGCAATACTGGAGCCTACACACTGATTAAATTCTCTCTCTCAATGCAGAGTAAGGAACGGCAACCAATAGCTTTCTACAAGTGGCTCAGCTGATGAGATAAGCCTTTAATGTGGGTAAGAAGGAATCTGGGTTGGACCGACCAGAGAAAGAAATGGGGCCATTAAAACAGTCTGAGTTTTGGTCTGGAAGTGAGAGTCTGTGCTTTCTCTTTCAAGATCTGAAATGAGAGATGTCTTTTTTTTTTTTTTTTCCCAGCTGGGAGCCTTGAGTGGTCCAAGGGGGCTCTCCATCACCAGTCACATCCATTCTTGAGCCAGAGATGCCTGGAACTTCAGAGTTTTCAGTCTTGATAGCAGAAGTGGAGAAAACCCAGACAGATCATTCAACGTTTACCTTTTTCTCCACTATTGCCAATAAATAGTCCATTTTAACTTTTAAAAAATGATCAATATAGTTTGATAAAAGTAGCTGGGTTAGACAGACATAAAATAGTCCTTCTTTAACCTCCTATGTGTTTAGAAACCTTTCTTGAACACTATTACTCCTTCCTTCCTTCCTTGCATGAAACTGAACTATCCATCCTGTTGGCTTCCTCTCCGAAGGATCGAATGAGTCTGTAATGCTGATTATTTTTATTTTTTAAAATTATCTTAACAGCTTTATGGAGGTATAACTAACATACAATAAACCGTAAATATTTAAAGTATACAATTTGATACATTTTAACATATGACTACACCTGTGAAACGGCAACATTTCCTTGTACCTTTCTGCCATCTCTTCTTATCATTCCCATTGCACGCCTCCCAGTCAACCATGGATCTGCTTTCTGTCACTCTAAATTAGTTCGCGTGTTCTAAAATTTTATATAAATGAATTCATATAGTATATACTCTTTTTGCTTTGTTTCTTTCACTCAGCAGAGTCATTAAACAAAATTTTTTACGTTCGTTATGTAGTTCATTTGGCAGGGCGGGGGGTGGTTACTAACTAACTTTTTATTGTATAGATACTCCACAGTTTGTTTATCCATTGACCTGCTGATGGAAGCTTGGGTTGTTTCCAGTATTTGGCTATAATAAATAAAGCCTCTACATACATTTATGTACAAGCCTTTGGATGGATATTCACTTTAATTTCTCTTAGGTAAATACTTAGGATTGCAATGGCTGAATCATATGGTGTATGTTTAACCTTACAAGAAGCTGCCAAACGGTTCTGCAGAATGGTTGCACAATTTTATATTCCCACCAGCAGTTCACTTCTAGTTTCTCCCCATCCTTGTCAACACTTGGTATGTTAGACTTTTACTTTATAGCCACTCTATTTGATGTGTAGTGGGAGCTCATTATTGTTCCAATTTGCATTTCCCTAATGACTCATGATGTTGAGCATCTTTTTTTCTTAGTTTATTTGCCATTCATATATCTTCTTTGGTAAAATATGTGTTCAATTTTTTTGCTCATTTTTAAATTGGATATTTTTATGTTCCATAATTAATTTTAATCTTCGTACGTTATGTATGAAGATTTTACCATGATCTGTAGTTTGATTGTCATTCTCTTAACAATGTCTTTCTAAGAGCAGAAGATTTTAAGTTTGATGAAGTCCAATTTATCAGTTTGTTCTCTTATGGATTGTGTTTTTGGCCTTATCACTAAAAAACATTTGCCACTAAAAAAATTTACAGATCTAGATTTTATATTTATGTCTATGGTTCATTTAGAGTTAATTTTTACATATAATGTGGATATGAATCAAAGTTATTTTTAAAATTTATTTTTGCATGCAGATAACCAAATATTTCAACACTTTTACTGAAAAGATTACATTTACCAGTAAATTGGCTTTGCACCCTTGTTGAAATTCAGTTTCCCATGTATGTGCGGGTCTATTTCGGGATTCACTAGCCTATTCCATTGAGCGGTTTGTCTATATACAACATCACTTTTCTTTTTAAAGACATTTTATAATGTCTTGAAGTCAGGTGGAGTTAGTCCTCCAAAGTTACTATTCATTTTGAAAATTGTTTTGTATTTCCATGTGTTTTTCAAAATCAGCTTGCCAAGTCTAACCGAAAACGTTGGGATTTTGTTTGGGATTGCATTGAATCTATAAATGAATTTGGGATAAATCGCTATCTTAACATTACTGAATCTTCCAATTAATGCACATGACATTTCCCCACTTATTTAGGTCTTTTAAAATTTCTCATAGTAATGTATAGTAATGTCACTTTAATTTCAATTTCTGATATTTTATTGCTAGTATATCAAAATATAATTAACTTTCATATTGACTTTGTATCCTGCCACCTTACAAAACCCACTTACTAGTGCTAGTGTTTTTTGTTTCATAAATTCTACAGGATTTTCTACATAGATATCATGTTGTCTGGAACTAAAGTTGTCTTTAAAATCTAGGTGCCTTTTATTTCTGTTTTGTGTTGTATTGTGCTGGCTGGAACTTCCAAAACAATGTTGAACTGAAGTGGTGAGAGCCGGCATCCTTTTCCTTTACTTGCTCTTAGGGGGAAAGCATCGCTAAAGATGACATTACTTGTCGCATGCCCTTTACCATGGTAGCATGCCATTTATCATTACTTGTAGATGCCCTTTATCATAAGTTTGAGGAAGTTTGCAATTATCCAATGCCCTGTGAATCATAAGGGTTTTTTTGTTTTGTTTTGTTTTGTTTTTCCAGTCTGACTGATGGAAACAGGTTCTATTCCCTGGTCTTGAGCGAGTTCTGGGTGCTCCTCTATGAAAAATCTACAGCCTATTATTCTCTTCTGTTTTTAGGCTGCTGAGAATTCTTATCATGAATGAATTTTATCTAATGTTTTTTGGGTTTTTTTACATCTCTTGTTATGATCACATGGTTATTCATGTTTGGTGTGATAATACAGTAGATTACATTGATTGGTTTTTGATGTATTTTCTTTATGAAAAGAATACAGCACCATTGTAGGAAAAGATTCTGAAACTTCATTGAGGCTCAGCAGGCAACAATGGAGCAATTGATGAGTGATGCCTGAATTGGGTACAGGAAATGGATTGGCTTCTTATTTGCATGAAGTTTATTCCCTCAGTGGTAACATTTTTGCCTGCTGCCTTGCAGCCAGCTTGCTGGTCACCTCTGCTTAAGAAATTTTTACAGATATAACAGTGATCCGAGAGGAGTTTCTGAACCCCCAATGTTATGCAAGTTGAATTTCATTACATTTTTTAAGTTATTCAAAAAAAAGTTTACCCTCTTCTCAGTGAAAAAAACAATCTGATAGACAAACACCAAGCCAATGAATATATTGAAGACTGGAGCTCCAATTTCTTCTGGATAAATCTATCTTCTTTTTATTTTTTCTCAGTTTGGACCCCCTGGAGTGTGATTTATCTGGAGAAATGTGTTTTTTTTTTTAAGCTGTAGAGTGTTAACAAGATATTGGCATGGGGATTATTATTTATGCCTATGTCACCCATTCCGCCCTAACCCCACATGTCATTCCTTCTGTCCCCTGCACAGAAATCACTGAATGGAGAGAGATGTGTTCCTGGTATCTGTAACTGAAATTCAGAATGAATTTCTTATTATCACTGGTGGCTAGGTGCCATTAAAATGTTGCTTAAAGTACTTTATGCTGATGCAATATGGTTTAAATTTATTTTTTGTTTTTCTTGGAATCTGCCCTTTAATCCTACCACTGTTTTCTGTGGGGCGATGTGTAACATGCTTCACATGACAGATAAAAGGATTTTTAGAACTTAATCCATTTGTAAGTTGGAGATGATCTGAATGTTGTTCTAATACATTACACTAATACATGTATGTCCTGTGTGTATATAACAATATGTGAAAGCATTTGAGAAGGCAATAAAAAAAAGAAATTTAGTTTTCCTGTGCAACAAAATAAAAATTGTAGGAAAAAAACCTCTCAGACTGCTACTGAACTCTCTGAGATAGCTAAAGTTGGAATTGATTCTGGCAAGGCTATTACGGGGGTAATTGTCCAAGAGAATGTTTTCTCACACAGGAAATTAGAGACAGGGAAAACATTATTAAAAGTAAAAATTTGTACATTTTTGGCTCTGCCAGAATGTGTAGCAGCTATTTGTATCCCCTTATGGGATTAACAACTAAATTGAATTTTAGTTAGACTCAGATTTTGAGCTGAATTCCAAGTTGAAGAACATTCGAGGAGGAGGGAAAAAAGGGCAGAAGGATTCAAGATGTTTTTGATACAGTGAAACCAACCCCCACTCCGCCCTTCAAATCACATGTTTTATAAAGTTACAAAAAATAGGTAAAGCACGGGGTTTTATTGCTTATATTAAATGAAAGATCAAAATGTTTTGATCGCTGCTTTAGAAAAAAAACCTGGTCACAATTCTGCACCAAAATTCACCATATGTACATGATTCTACAAGTTAGATATGACAAGATCTAAAAAATTTCTGTCACTAAATCATGATTAAACTCTATAGCAAAATAGAGAATTGACTGACTAATCTGGGAATATGAGTGTGTTTTTGTGTGCATGTGTGTGTGTGTTGTGTATATGTTGTGTGAGTGTATGTATTTTGAAGTGTATGTATTTTGAAGGGAAAGGGAGTAACAAAGTTTAAAATGTTAATTAAAAAAATTCTTGAATATCTAAATCACAGTAATCATTCATATTAATTGATTTTGTCAAGTAATCAATTGACTTTTTGTTTGACCTTTAGGCCTGTAGTCCTTTGGGTTTTCATTTAAAAATGCAGCTTTATTGATGCCACACCTTCTATTTATCTGCATCTATTTAAAGAAATAATGGTTCTACTCGGTCATGTAGATAGACGTTTTTGGACCAGACATGATGTGCATTCATTAAAAGCTCATTTATTTACCATTATAAGTTTTTGCATAAGTGAATTTTCCAGGTAACCAAAATTAAACCCATGAAATTTTTATTTTAACCATTGTAATGGAAAGGTCTAAACTTTCCTCATTTCTTAAATAAGCCATTCTGACAGGGATCCCAGATAATTTGAGGAAAAGGAAAGCCCGTTATTTGGGGAGAAATTAGAATACAATGTACAATTTAAATGATACTTTTGCAAGTCATTTAATGATATGAAAAATGCTCACTCTATAATGTTGAAAAAGAAGATGTAAAAGAAGATGTAAAGCTATATTCTGTATTATGCCAATAACGATCTACAGACAGAGTACATACAGGGAAATGTAGATCTTTTGATCTACTTTTCAAAAAAGATCTACACATAGAGTATGCACGGGAAAATATGAAACACCTCAAATTGGTAACCTAGTTCTCTCTGAATGGGGAATTAAAGAAGGTTTTTATTTTTTTCTCTCTCTCTCTCTTTTTTTTTACTCTTCAGATTTTCTGCAATGTACATTTTTCTTACAATCAGGTTATTTTTTTTAAAGATTGTTGGGTTTTTAATTTTATAATAGATATTTTAGTCATGCCCCCATTTAACAATGCCTGTGACATATTAAATAATGAATACATATTTTTATATAATAAATGCTCAGAAAACATTCATTCGTTTATTTACTTTTGCAGACAAAACATTCTCTCAAAAATTCTGAGGGCATTTCCACACACAGGTTGCTTTTCGACTATTTCACTTAAAAGAAAGCTTTTTTTTAAAATATAGCTTTCTTATACAGAATAAGGTTTTTTAAAAATGTGTGCTCACTTATCACAGAGGTTAAGGGGTCTATTAAAAGATAAAATATGAATACCTGGCCTCTCATCCTGTATCTACATTCTATAAAGCAAAGTCAGGACATCCTATTTACAGTCAGGTTTCAGTCACAGTAAACTCTTGAGGATGTGCTACTTCAGCCCAAAATTTATTCCAAAAGCTGTAAGTTTCCCGCTTTGCTGCCAATGTGAATCATATGAAGAACTAAGCAATGATGTCAGTACTCCTATAATAAATATGTTCTCATTTAACAGTTAAATCTCTCCTTCAGTTCTTGTGGATAATCAAAAGGCAGCAAGAAAAAGAAAGGGAATTTCCTTGGCTGAAATGCTTTGTAGTGGTTTTTAAGATAGTGATACCTAACCTTCAATACCGTTGAGGAATGGGTGATCTTCAACGGCAGTGGTGTTATGTCTTTAGTGATATGTTAAAACAAACTGCAATGGCCCTTTGACTGTGGTGTCATGGGTTAAGTCCTCTCATCTGGAGTTACATGTTCTTATGTTTGGGTGACAACATTGAACAGTAGTTAGTTATTAGAGTGGGCTCTGGAGGTAGGCCACTTGAATTCCTTTTCATAGGTGATCCCGAGCAAGATACCTAATCTCTTTGTGCCTCAGTTTCCTCATCTATAAAATCAAACTAATCTTAGAATTTATTTCATAAAGCTACAGAGCAAATTAAATGAGACAATTCATGTACCATGCTTAAAACACAGTGCATAGTACATAGTAACTGTTCAGTAAACATTATTATTATTAGCTTTTCCTAATTTTTAATAATTAACATAACTGTAAATATTTATAAATTCTAAATGTGTCAAATCTATTATGGGATAATGGCAAGTCTGACCTAGCAGGTGATAGTCTGTAACAAAGGTCAGTGAACTGTGATCCACAGGCTAATTCCAGCCTGCTGCCTCTCTTTGTAAATAAAATATTATTGGGCCATAGCTACCCCCGATCATTTAAATATCATCTGTGGTGCTTTTGTGCTACAGTGTCAGGGTTGAGAAGTTGCTGCAGAGACTGCATAGCCAGCAAAGCCTAAAATATTTACTATCTAGCCCTCTATAGAAAAAGTTTGCCATTCCATTATCCAGATGATAAACAGACTACAAGGAATGAGGAAAGAATATGAGAGCTAAAGGAAATGTAATACTTAGAGAAATACCAGAGGAACAGACTGTCTGAGAATTACCACGATCCACAAATTAACAAACACGATGGTAGTGGTGACCACTGCAGAAACACGGCAAGTAGAACAACATCAAAGAATCAACAGCAGTTGGTTTGAGGACAAGGGGAAGGAGCCTACTGAAGGAAAAGCAAAAGGATTAGGAAGAGCAAGTAAAAATAAAGTTTTATATTATCATCTAAGGCAAACCAGGAATGCCATCTTCATGCAGAATGGCTCTGTATCCCAAGGCAATAATAAAATATGGAAATAAATTCATGAGGTTGTATATATAAATCTTAAAGTTGTATGTGTGCGCACATCAGAAACATTGATGCTGCAGACAGAAAAAACTGAGAACCATATGATTTTACTCATATGTGGGATATAAAACTGAAGGCAACAAATGAACAAGAAAAACAAAAACTCATAGACACAGACAACAGTTTTAGTGGTTACGAGAGGGAAAGCGGGGAGGTAGAAAAGGGTTATGGGGGTCAAACACATGGCAACAAAAGGAGATTTAACACTGGGTGGCGAACACACGATGCAATATACATACGACGTATTATTGAATTGTATCCTTGAAACCTATATAATTTTATTAACCAATGTCACCCCAATAAATTTAATTAAAAATCAAATAATAACTTATCAGTTATATATGTGTGTGTGTGTGTGTGTGTGTGTGTAGTAATATATGACAACTAACTATAAGACAACTAAGGCAGAGAAGCTAGAACATAGAAAAGTCAGCAAAATCTAGTTCTCTGATTATCCAGAAGTAGATGTCAACCTCTTGGGAACTATACAAAGGCACACAAGAATATCCAGCCCACCCAGAGATAATGATGTTCCATGCTGGGTTACAGAGTCTAGGGAAGAATAAGGCAATGGCATCTTCCCAAGACAGAAAGGCCTATAAAACACCGGGCCAGAGCTAGTCTCTTGAGGAAGAAATCACAGACTCTATGTGATGAAGCTGCCAAAGTGACAAAACCTCCCATCATTTCCTCTGTCACATGGTTGGCCACTCATGTATGAAGACACCGAATGCTGACATCTAAATAAGCATACCTAATGGATTTGAGTCTGTAATGTTTCAGTCTGTAAACTATATCAGTTATAATTAACAGAAAATATACATTCTCGAAATCAGAATAACTTCTCTCATGCTTCAACTGGAGACAACAGAATAAAAGTCAGGCTATTGAGTGATTGCCTGAGGTAAACTTCTGAGGTCTCCTGAGTCCTCATTCAAGCAGCCACACAGCACAAACACAAATTTTGAGTCAGGCATGGAGGTGCACATTCAGATGCAAAGTCTGCTCCTACAGAATCTGGATTTCCCACAGAATGATCAACATCTCCCTTCATTTGGACCACGTAGACCATTTTCTCATCAATCTTTGGTAAAAGACTAAGTAGTACAGGGAGCAACTTATTCTTTAAATTAAGCCAATGGAATCAAAACAGACATATTACTGGCTATGGTCTCCAGGGAAGAAAATTCTTACCATGTATTATGTTCCAGTTTTGGAACCAATATCTACCTACTGAGACCTTAAGTTCATTAGATCTATTCTGCAGTGACATTGTGAATTGAGCGGTGTCTTCATCGATGCTGCTTCCACAGTTCTGTCATCATTACCATGCACGTGGGACAGAGACTTGGGAACAGTATATGAAAGCTCCGCTCTGTTGCACATATGGTGAAATACAGCAGAAGCGGTGAGGGATGTAAGGTTAAATTAACTCAGTTTAGGCTAAAACATCATTTCTATCAGACTCAGAACATGATGCGTGAACTAAGGGTTCCTGAAGCTTTTTTTTTTTTTTTTTGCCTCTTTTCAATCTGGGAGAAAATGCTAATGATGTACCTAATACTTATTTCTAGAGATTTTAACAGTTTGCAAAAATGTTAGTTTCAGCCCATAAGTAGTTATAGGGGGGAAAAAAAAGACTGGAAGGAAGGAAATTCACTAGAATGTTAAGATTTGTTTTTTGGGGGGTAGTGAGAATACTGATTTTTCTCCTTTGATTTTCTTTTTCTCAAAGTTTTTCTAACAAGCATATGTATTCTAACACA
Organism: Pteropus vampyrus; assembly: GCF_000151845.1. Taxonomy (NCBI): domain Eukaryota; kingdom Metazoa; phylum Chordata; class Mammalia; order Chiroptera; family Pteropodidae; genus Pteropus; species Pteropus vampyrus. The sequence continues at coordinate 6,977,146 of NW_011888843.1, read as the reverse complement.
GTAGAGAAATATATAATAAATTACATTACATTAGTTTATCTAATTTCTTTTAGCATATTTGAAAAAAAGACAGAAAGAGAAAATTAGCTTATTTCCTGATATGACAGATGGATGTCTGGGAAGTACATTTTTAAAATGATTTTAATAAATGAGAGTAGGCAAAATAATAACATTTTCCTGGCATTTAAGCCTAATATAAATGAGTAAAAAAGACACAGTTCTACCTTAATGAAACATTTCTGCCAAAAAATCATTCATTTTTATTTGTCATGTGGATAAATAAATGTTATTCCTCCCCGACCCCCACCGTTAATTCTACTTCTGTTTCCTTCCTGCCATTTCACTTTTCTATTTTATTTTCTCCCCGTCTCCACCTTTATTCTTCAGATCAAACAACAACACAATTGTTCAAATACATAAAATAAAGGTGTTTGTCTTTTGAGATAACAGACTTAACATTTTGTACATTTATTTTCTATCTTGCTTCCAACTCATAAATCACATATGTGTGAATTGCTCTATATTAGTCATTAAAATGAAGTAGATATTATTTTAATTCGAGAAACAGGTAGTAACTAGGATATATTTGCAATTAATGAGAATTTTTTTTGATATGTCTACATTAGAAGTCAACATTCAAAAATGCATTCCTCAGCACATATACACTAAAATGTGTATTTTAGGTCATTATAAGTACTATCAGTACAAAAATTGCTCGTGTCTAAAACAATTTGTACTTTTGCATTTGCAATTTTCTTGGTCTATTATAAACAAATGCACATTTTATAGAGCACATTTAAATGCATTATTTCCATGCTTAAAAATGTACTCCTTAAAAAAGAGCATTAAGAGAAATGTTAATGTAGCCATTTTACTAATTTCAAACGGGCAAAGGGTGAATCAGTTGAAGGTCGGGAATTCAAATAAAGTATCCTAACTGTGTTGACAAGATATGTCATCCTGTACTCTCAGAACAGCAGTGAATCAATCGGGCTGAGCCTGACACTACAGGTAATAAATATTATCCTACCAGGAAGATGTGCTACAGTTTCTAGTGCATCTTGCTTCAGAGTCAGAGAATTCTGTGAGCCACATCCACCACTTATATGTGAGGTCTGGGGATGTTACTTATTTACGCTGAGACTTCCTTTCTTCTTCTGTAAGTGAGTATGAAAAAAATAGTAAGCATCTCTGTAAATATAACAATGCAGGTGACAGCTTTCACATAATGCGTGGTCTGCAGTAAGTGCCCAGCCAAGGGCATCTGTGGCAGTTTCGTTTTTGTCTTTGCCCTCCACAAACAATCACTTATCCCACAAAGCAGAGCCCAGGTTTCCTGGACCAGAACTGGTTCCAGTGGCTTAACCACAATGCCAATTTCCTAGATTTTCCTGAGACCTCTCTAGTTTAGCAACATGAAACAATATAGTTCCTACTGTGTACACAGTGACATGATAGTTGGACCCCTTGGAAGAAAGAAATAGATTGGGTGGGGTGCAAAATAAACACAACACACCCTCTAAAATATAAGTACTTTAAGGCTAGAATTCTTCCAGTACACCTTGGGCTCCTGACTCCTACCCTGTCACTTCTTACTTCGCCTACAACTTCCCAATTTGGACTTTTCCATTGGAAATATTTAATCAGCTTATCCCAGCAGTGACAAAGGGATGGAGGCCTACACGGAGTTACTTTCCAAACTCCCTCACCCTGACTGGAGGCAACTTGCTTGGATTTCTCAGCAGCGCCTCCTCCCCCATTCCTGGACATGCCCTACACACTAGTTGACTGTCTTGGTTGTCGCCTTCTCCTTGACATTCTACTCTCTGGACAACAAATTGCTCTAACTGGCCTCATTTCTTTTCTTACCTGCATCTTAGTCTCCCCTAATCATCTAGCCCCCACTCGCCAACCATATGCCACCTTCCCACATTTCAGCATCACTTAGCCGGCCTCTTCCTTCTGCCTACTGTCTTCCAGTTCCTTCTGACATGGAGCTTCCAAGAATTTGCTTGCAGTTATGGTTTTTGAGCCCAGGAGAGTCGCAGTCAAGGAACAGGTCTTAACGGCTTTCATTGTAAAGGCTTCAAATTATATGGATTTTTTTCCCCTCCGTTAATTTAGTTCTGAATCTGTAAATGCCATCTGGGATTCTTTAAAAGTTTTCTCAATCAGTGTTTGTTGTTTGAAAAATACTCAACTTGCCTTATTGCTGGCTGTTGAGAGAATTGATGCCCTGTTCTTTGTTCCACTGCACTCCACCTCAGAGGTGCTTCTCTGTTTACTAATGCACTGGGAGCAGTATTTTTAACAGATGAGAGGATTAGGAAAGTAGCCTTGAAACGGGCCCAAATCAAACAGAAAAGAATGATGTCAAGGTTGTTGGAGATGGAGGATCCTGAGAAATATTCATGTTCCTTTACTACAAATCATATGTATATATATGATCAAGAAATATTCATGTTCCTTTACTTTATTATATATATATAATCTGCCAGGATTTGTAAGCAAACTATCTCTACCTTCTCATAAGAAAGGGAGCTGGGGCCTCAGCGGGGGTAAATGAGCTTCCTGCAGGTTTAAGAAGCTGTTCCCTGATCCAAACCGGGGTGCTTGAATAGTTCTGATAATGAAATGAAATGAATTTTCGACTGCTATAGAAATGCTGCTCAGCCGACCCAGACAGGCATCTCCATTGGTGCTTGCACAGAAAATGAGTTTATCACAGATGTTCCATCTCTTAAAAAGTCTTCTTCCTGTTTTATTTTAAGCAACTTGCTCTCTGACTAGGTCCGGGTGCCTAACCTGCCTGCACCTTTTCTTAAAATGGTTATAGCAAATGTATTTTAAAGCTGGCCACCCTGTTAGAGGCCATCAGAGTGAGCTTGGGCCAGGACCAGCCAGCAGCCACCTGCATACACAAACATATGCATTCCCAGGTCCAAACTATTTTAGGAATGTCCAGATTAGAAAGATTTATTTACTTATGCATTCACATTTGTGGTTCTTTCCAAGTCCCCAAGATTTGAACACATAAGAATATTGAATTTCTACCACTAAAAATAACCAGAAGAAAGCCAAGCATCAAACTGAGAAAAGTATTTGCAATAAATGATAGTCGAAGGTTTATTATTCTTTTCTAGAAATAGGTCTCACCAACCAGTAAGAAATAAAGAAAACTTCCCACTCTCTACCCCACCAAACTACATAAAGGGCCAGACTAGGTAATTTGCAAAAGATAATATATAATTGGCTAATAAATATATAAAATATTTAAATCTCCAATAATCATAGAAATATTGTCTAAAAATTAAAGAGGTACCAATTTATATATTTTAAAAACATGTAACATATTTATAAATAAATTTAATGAAAACAACTGGAGAATAATAGAGCAAAAGAGTAGCAGTTACTTAAAAATTATGGACCTTAGGTGCCTTTCTTTCTTTTTGCTTTTCTATTTTTTCCACGTTTTCTGAAATAATCATTATGTTATTTATATAGCTACCTACCATAGTTTTCTTGGTAAGAAAGTTTGATATCTAGTTCTTTGATCAGTTTTACACCCTCCTATATTTAAACACACAGTGCATAGGCAAGAAGGACTTTTCTGGCAGGGTGGCAAGCTAAGTCTACATGTCTGATTCATGGAGAGTGAGGCTGGGATGTGGCCCATCAGCCTCACTACTCTATAATTATATGTAATGTTGTAAATCCTAGTTTTCAGTTTTCCCCTGGTGTATGTTTTTGTTTAAAATGAAATCACTAGCGCATCTCATTATACAAGATATGGTCAATCTACTTTTTTAAAAAATGAACTAAATTTTGAAATGCGGCTCTTGCTTTAGTATTGTGGCCCTGAGTTTAGTGATGTCCCACGCATAGGCTGTCTTTCACTGTGGTATCTGAGTGTACTCTGAGTGGGAACTTTGCTCATGCCTGAATTTTAGGGAACACTGCAATCGACAGTGTATCGTATAACTTCAAGATTGAGGAGCTGCACCTGGCTCAGGTGAGATGGCCCGGTAGGATGTATGCTAAGTAATGCAGAAAGCTCCTATGTATATGAAGTATGGACTCGGAGAGAGCCTGCTGTGTTTCCAGAAGGTCTAATATGACCTTCACGCATCCAAACATTACACACACATATGCCCACTGCTGCAGCTTTGGAGACCAGCAAACCGTACACTGTTAATACTAGAGAAAATAGCTATCTTTTGTAATGCATCTTGGCTGTAATAAAGTTCTGTATCACTTTGCAATTATAATAAAATAATTGACCTGGTTTGGGTGTCAATGTATATCTGCTTTTCATATGTCAGTATGGTAGTCATTCAATTTTCTGGGCATTTCACGTGTGTGTATGTGCATGTATGTGATGAAATATTTTAGAAATATTATTTTTGTTAACTCTTAAAATAATCTCTGAATTTCTGGCTATCCCATTATATAAGAAGAGGAAACTAAGTCTTACAAGTAATTAAATATTTATGCCCTAAAATAGAGCTAGAAAGGAAAGATTAAGTGCACAAGCCTCAGAATCCAACAGATCTGGGTCCCAATCCCAACACCACCATTAGCCAGACATTTGTCATTAAGAACCCAACCTCTCCCCCTGACTGCCTGTCATCACCTGTCCTAAAAGCTACTTGAATTCTTTATATGATAACGGCTTATGATGGACAAAGGTGGAAGCTACCAGATCTCTTAAGGTCTCAGCCAAGAACTGGGGAACTGTCACTTCTGCCACAATCTACTGGTCATTGCACGTTATAGACCAGGCCAGATTCGAGGAGAGGGGAGACAATCTGTCTCTTTGCTGGAGAGGTGGCATGCGCACAGGGGAATGGGCGGGATCGGTGGTGGCCATCTTTGCAGGCTGGCTGTAGACTTCTTGTTAACCGTCCTCAGATTACTGAAAGGATAAACATTTTAGTGAGCCCTCCTGTTGCACAGAGACTATGAATAAGACTGTGAGGTACCCATCTAGACATGGGTGACTATTTTCTTAGACATTTCTTAAATTTAATTAAAAGTTTAATCTCTGCTATTACCTCTAAGGGGCTAGTGGTGTTCCTGAGCCCACACGTGGAGTAAAGTGATACAGAGAAACCAGCCTTCAAATCCCTTGAGCTGACAAGCTTGCTCATGAGCAGGGGCTCATGGGAACTTAGAGATAGGGTAGAAAACCAGCAAGTGGCTAAGATTGCAGAGAAAAATTGATTATTGGGTTTGGGGGATAGATTTTAAGTGTTTCCTGGGGACTTCTAGAAAGACTGGCTGTCTCAACTGTTAAAGAGAATAAAGTTTCAAATTATTGTGATTTAAGTTCTAGAAGAAAATTATCCCTCATGGTTTATGGCAATTTGGGAAATACAGAACATATATAAAAGTTTCTGACACAGTGTATGGCTCAAATTAAGTACTCAAAAATTGGGAGTTACAGGGTTGAATTCAAACATAAGTCCATCAAAATCCCTACTGTTGACCTTTGTGATATTATGTTTATTATTACAGTAACTGCAGGTGACTTCTATGCATTCATGGGTATGATTTCATTGTTTCAGGTATTTAGGGTTCACACGTTTGACTCATGAAATGACTCCTTTGCAGGGATAGGTGCAAGAATGAAGAAGAGGCTTGGAAAATAAGCTGCAAAACCGACCTCCCATTGGCTCTCAGATGGACAAAGTATAGTAGTAGCAAGAACACAGAGGACTCTCCCCAAAACAGGAAGATGTTGGCTCGAAACAGCCATGGATTGATTGTGAGAGGGCCCGGGCTGCTAACTTCCTCTCAAAGACTTTCTACAAATTAGATTCAAAACTCAGATATCAACAATCTTTGAAACTGTGAGTAACCCCAAGCAGCCTCCTTTATACCTTAATATAAATTGTTATAATCAGATCAGCCTGGCCCGCTAATTTATGGATTGAGATTTTCAGTTAAAGAGAAGGGGTTTTGAAAGATGAGATCTAGACCTGTGTGGGAGAGGACTTTGACCAGCTTGAGGCTGTGGAAGCCAGTCTAGAGATAGTAGAGGGATTGAGATTTGAGAGGAAGCCATAAAGATCACTTCTAAAGCAATACCTCTAGTCACATATTGATTACCTGGAGTTCCCAAGTTTAGTACTTTCACTGAGAATTACTAACAAGTCTACCGTTTCTGAACTCCTCAAAAGCCCCCCACCTTTTTCCCTAGGCTCTTTCCTTGCACTCTTGGAGATACAAATCACGTTCACATATCACTGATTTAAAGGGAGACATATAATGAAATGAGTAGAAAATGTTATTGACATGTATATTTTAAATGGGTGTTTTTAATTGTATGTAAATTACAGCTCAATAAAGGTAACAAGAAAAAGTCAGCTTTTGACATTCAAAGTATAACTTCTCTGAGCCTGCATTAAGAAAATAGTCTTGTAAGGTAGGCTTGGGTTGTTAAGTAGATCATGGTTTTTCTATTCCACTAGCTTTCATCAGTCTACCCTGAAGGAGGCCTGGTGATCTAGAGTATGTAGTTTTACTGTCGGGCAAAGGAGTGGGGGTGGTGGGTGTGAGTGAGTGACTTAGGCCACCGGGGAGTAGGAACATACACAAGATAGGTTTAAAGGAGCATTGAGAGCAGGGACCTGGGAAGAGACCTCCAAATTAGGTTTGAAGGATTTCATATCAGTGACCAAAAAAGGGCTTTGGTAGATAGATGAGCCTGAGAAGTGTTTTTGACTCCTAATGGACTAAGACTTGAACCTGCTTGAGGGAGACCCAGAAAGTCCCTGTGCCTAGTGGGGAGACTTAGGAGCACATATAAAGAAGACTCCCATGAGTCTGGGTCAGGACAAGAAGATTTTGTGGGCTGGAAGTTGGCAATTGGAAGCAAAAGGAAGGGATGGGAAGTTAGAACAATGGGTACCAGAATGATGTTTCCAGAGACCGTGTGAGAGCAGGGAACCCAAATGGTCACCAGTAGAGACCTGTGAACATCCACAGACACCACATGGATACAGAACGGGTGAAAAAAATCTAAATGACCACCACTTACTCAAAAGAGCCTAAACCATCCAAAAAAGATACTGAGACACAGTTAACAGCAGCTATAAAGTCAAGCTTTTTCTTCTTGATACCCTGAAAGTGAGGGATTTATTTAGGATAACTATTAAATCATTTCTATAAACCAAAGAATATGTATATGTATATGTATGTGGATATACATATATATGTATATATACATATATACACATACACATATAGTCTCTTTACATTTGAGTTGCAGTGAGTATAAATTTTTAAACATTTTTTTTTTGGTCATTTTTTTCTAGACTTTTCCAGAATTACCCAGCAGCATGAGAATAAATGCTGCAGTTCCAGCAATCCTCAAGAATTCACTTGATTCCCTCTGACTCTAGAATCCTAGGAAGCTTAGGGCAGCTAGCCACGTCTATGTCATCTAGTGCTAGCTCAGAATGTGGACTCCTGTGTGGTTTGAACATGACTTCCAAGCCTATGGACCATCAACTAGTCACAGAAAAGCTGTGTCGCAGATGCTGGAAGTGGCTGACTCACGATCCCTTGCCAATCTCTTTCTTTCATACCTTCCTCTACTATGGAGATTAAAATCCTAAAAACTTGTTCTCAGCCTCCCCTGCAGTTAGAAATAGACTCCTAGGAGAAAAAGTCCTTTGCAGCTCAGCCTTTCCCCACTCATTCTATTGCCCCATCCCCACTTTTCCCTGCTCACATCACAGGTATTTGTAACTGCAACTGCCTTCTTGTGACCATGAGATGACAGCCAGAGGACAAAGACTACATTAGTAAGGATGGAAGAGCAGAAACATGAAATAACCTGGGTCGCTGATGGCACGGGACTGTCCCAGACTTTATGAAACAAAAAAGCGGTGTATGCTTTCTCTGTTATTAGATTTTCTATGCTTAGAGCCTAACCCATTCCAACTGATGAAAGAGGAAATTGAATATAGAACCCAATCCATATTTGCTGTGCTCATCTGTTCCCTTTCTCTTCTATTCATTAATCCATTCATTCAACAAATATTTATTATTCATCTGTTACGTGGCAGGAACTCTTCCAGATGCTAGGGATATAGTGATGAACTAGACAAAGTCCCTGAAGACCTGGGGATAATACTCCCCCTTCTGGAAACTCAGGCTGTGCAACAGACTCTTCCAACTGAGCCTACTCTTCATTCAAGATGCACGTCTTTGTAAAATCTACTGCTTTATAACATAAAGGGCAATTTAACTAGGGTGTCCATTCTGGGCGACTGTCTTGTTTCGTCAACTAAATTGTAAGCTGCTCAAGGTAAGCAGCTGTTATTTGCACTTCTTTTATGCTTCAGGCTTTTTACACTTGATAGTTTTATAATAAAGTCCTGTTGGTTGACTAATTTCTTGGCCAAAGGGGAGAAATTGTAAATATTGCCAAAAATACCTTTCCAACTGCCTCTACCTCACTTTTGTTGCGACATGCCCTTCAAAGCAGGTCAGAAACCTGGATCAGGTCACTTACATGTCTGGTCAATTTCCACTGTCTCTGGTTTATATATCCTACATGAGTTAGATTTATTTACATTATTTTTGGTTGAAATTTAGTTAGGACAACCTCTCCCTTTGGTAAATTCCTGCAAATTTCCTCAGGCTAAATACCATTCCTTTAAGCTACATTTCAGCACAGAGCTTTCTTTGTTCATAAGAGTTCCAGAAGCATCTCACCACAACTACACACAACTTGTACGAGAAAGTGTCCATAACTTTTTCAGGAAGGGGGATACATGTATGGTTTCCAAAGCATTGTGCCACAACCTCAGCATAGAGAAAAGGTTATGTTGAGAAGATATTAGTTCTCTAATGCCAAGACAATTGTAAGCCTGAACCAGAAAACACAGAAATATGAAAGGGAATGTACTTTCCCATTCCCGCTCTGAGCAGGAAGAATGTGACAGCTCAGTGTACAGAAGTATACTGCTCAACATTGACTGACGATTAGCATATTATAATTTAACCTCATATTGCAAAGATTCTTTCTGTAAATGGTTTGGAAAAATCTGTAGGCAATTATTGTTAATATCAAGTAATTTACAGCATGCGGGGATCCCAAAGCCTTTTACAAACTAGTAAACAGCATCATCTGAAACTCACCAGCATGAAAGGGAAGCACAGAGAAGTTAAGTGGCTTGACAAAGGGCCCACAGCACAGCGAGTCATAGGGGACTGTGAGTCTACAAGAGGCTGGAAGTCAATGGTACTCACACTGGAAGCACCGTGGTTTCCCAGTCCCTTGCACTATAGCAATCCCACCAACCCTGCCGTCCTCTACTCTCTTGCGTTCCTGTGTCACCCATTTGTCAAATCCTTCTCCGTGGTCCATTAACCTTCAAAGTATTGAGCATTGCAGTGAGTGTATGGATACAGTGGGATTTGAACACCTGCCTGAGAATAAGGAGCAAAAGAAAACTGACAAAAACCAGTGATTCCCCAAATAACAGATTATTTTAATCAGTATATAAGTGAAAATGTTGTTCACTTGGGCCCAAATATTTCTTTGTTCTTTTCTATTACTGTCCCTGGCATTAGATATCTTCTGTAATTAGCCCCAAGTTAGAGAAACAAACACAGTGGAAGTAAAAATCAAAAATAACTTAAAATCCACAGACACAAAAGAAAGATGTTCCTATTACCTTTCAGAGAAGAGGAAAAAATCCTGCAAGACAGATGCATCCGTGGAGGATTTACAAGGACTGTAGGACCTACAGTATCTTTTGTGGTCCATGGGGTGAGTTTTAAATGGACAAGATTGACGATTATAGAAGTGAATGCTCTGCATAATATTTGTTTGAGGGAGAAGGCAAAAATGGCTGTGTGTGAGTTTTTTCACCACTCCGAACAAAGGAGACTTATCCATACCAGCTCTGGTTGCCACGAGGAGCCATCGTCAAGCTGCAGGAAGTTTGGTGCCTTTCTTGAAAGAGCGCTCCTGTATCTTTTGCAGGCTAAGCTTGTCTATCGCATGCTGTGGCTTCACCAGGTTGAGCTTGGAGACCCTCTCAGATGATTTCTTCTGATCTTCCTGCTTGCCCTTGTGCCGATTCCTTTTGCCATGAGGCTGCTCATATAACGTAAATAAAGAAGAGCCTTTTGAGCCTTCATTTCCAGCAGATGAGATTGGTGTCAAGCCCACTGTCTTCCATGAAGCTTTCTTTGACTTCTCAGGCCAACCAATTTAATCCAATGCAACTCAACAAAATTCTGTGGTAGGTTTTGAGAGTGAGCAAAAGAATGAGAAATAAATTGTCTCATCCTCCAGGAGTATGCAACATCCATCTCTAAATAGTCACTATACAAAATATCTATACTATGCACGTGGTGTTTAAATGTATATAATCTTTACATCTGTTTAGATTTTCAAGGGAGGCTGTCTTGTCTCTCCATTTATGTTGTCAGTTCTCAAAGGCCAGAAAGTGTTCTCTTTGTGTTTTCCAAAGCAGCCAGTATAATTCAAGGTCTATAGTAATTGCTACTCTAGAGACATTTTTAGTCAATCAATCAATAAAAGGGTAATGATTATATCCTAGTAGGAAGGATTATATTAGATTTCTGACTCTTTACTTTAGAACTTCATCTTAGGGATTTTTTTATCTGAAGGAGCAAAGGTGATATCCACAATATCAAAGTTTTATAAACATATATGTGAGATTGGAAATTACCACTGTATTATAGATCTAGAATGAGCTTGGAATTTCATAACATTTTCTACTAGTCATTCCATCTCACTAAATTTATATAAAATCGTTAATACAATTAACATAGCATGGCTACAGTGAACCAATCAGCTGAAGTCACAGATATTTAATAATATAAAAATCACCACTGATATATAAAAGCTTAATCAGGATCTCCTTTTTCTAAAGTGTTATGTAGGATGTTAATGATTTACCAGCGTATGACATAAGGTTAGATAGGAATCCTCACATGATAAGATGCCTCAGAGCCTTTACTTGGTTAGAGTGCATTATGACTCCTGATGAGGGACATATTGTCTGCAACATTTTTTCCAAATACACTTAAAAATAGGATTCATGCTTTCAAAATACCTCATAGGACTGGGGTTCCAATAGTACATAAACTGGCTAATCTATGAGGTCTGTAAGGCACTGGATTCATCCTTCAAAGAATATGCAGAACACGACTCAAGTTCTTTGTCAATGTGAGCATCTTTAGAAAATGTGTATAAGTAGACATTTGCGATAACTCCCAACTCTACATTGCTTTAACAATCTTTACTCATTACAAACTGATATCTGACTTTGCTCTTCTTTACACACTCTTAAACCATCACTCCGACCAGATTTATGTGGCAGTGTATGAATAGCACACTTTCTTGTATCTGTGCTTCCGGAGTATCCAGCCCTGGTAGCCTATATCTACCATTCTTGAGGAATTAGCTATATTAATTCCCCTGATATGAGAAAACACCTTTGGATGCTAAGGTCTACGCCTTATATTCATGCTCAAACACAGTATATTGCAGAATAAGTGGTAACAGCAAACACAAAGACAGCCGCCTCCCTAGGAAGAGTTCTTTGTTTCCATGTTTTGTGTTGTTTTTGTAACCACCTTGCTCATCGTGCCTAAGTCCCTATTTTTGTCAAAGAATTAACATCAAAGCAAAATATCTGACAGCATTCTTGCTTTTAACAAAGTTCTTAATTAAACTAAAGAGTTCCTTTTCTTTCTCAAATTGAAGATTTGTGTGCTCACCCAAAGGTACCCTATGCCCCTGAGTTTTAGGATTGTCAAAACCACTGCCCTGATCCTTGTTGTTTTAAAAACTGAACTCACCCACACCTGAAATAACTACAAAGGCTCACTCCTCAGGCCGCTCACCAATCCAACAACACCTGTTCCCATCTGCTTCTAACTGATGACACGCTCTGTACACATGGAAAGATGCACATTGCTATGGTTTCCTGTTGAATGCCAGAACTGGACTCTCCAGAACATCATGGATCACGGCGAGCATATGTCTAAATTGTAACTGGAGTTTATGCCTCTTAGTTGTTATTTGTTTTTTTGTAAGAACTCTTCAGAAAGAAATGTTTTCTGAAATCTTTGCCACTCAAAGCATAACCCTAGAGACCAGCACCATTGGCATCTCCTGCGTCCTGTTAGAAATTTAAAGCTAAGCTCCAGCCAAACCACTGAATCAGAATCTTCATTTCAACAGGATCCTCCAGTGATTCCTGCCCATTAAAGTTCCAGCGGCACTGAAATCTTGGAGGCCTTTGGTTAAATGTCCCTTTCTAGACTTAAAGACCATTCACAGTCCTTGTACAACTAATGATTATTTCTTCTGGTACAGAAATAAAATTTGATTAACAAAACATGATATTGAATTAAATGATACTAAAAATTTTGAGAATTTTCCCAAAGATAAATATTGGATGTTGCAACAAGTGAAGCATCTAATAATTGCAAAGTTCCTTTAAGAAACCTTTACTATTCAAAATAATGCTTATTTACTTTGATGTTGCTGTTGAGTTACAGAGGGCCTCATGACATATAGGTAATGACAGTCCTCACACCAGCTGAGATATACATATAAGACTACATAAGGTAATGGCTTTATGATTGGCTTTCATGGAAGTTAATCATCTCTGCTTTGGGGTGGAGGTGGTAATAAATAGAGTCATAAAAACACCCCCACTTAAAGCAGCTTGTGTTGTATCTTCTTCCCCATCAAATGGCTCGGGTTTTTGGAAAAAGATTATTTTAAGCCAGGAACTTAAATCAGTGAGGATAGTACCTAAGTGATGTGTAACACTCCGGAGATAGAGAGTAATGCAGAATAGAAAAGCTCCCTGGTCTCCATCTCTTGGTGTGATATTTCTACTTCACTGTTTATTTTTTGAAGTCCTGAAATTAGTTCTAGCCCAGAAAAGAGAATGACCCACTGGCAATTTTTTAACAAACTTCAGGTTTTGTATATTCAATTTTGTTTGATCCCCTTCAACTTAGACACTTTAGGAGGTCTACACACTTTTATCCCCATGATGCCGTCATCAGAAACATACTTTTCTAACTCATCTTTGAAAACTGTCCTCAAGGTAACCTTATGAGCATCACAAGAAAATGACATAATGTTTTCCTCGCTTGTTATTTTTAATTTTAAATGTTGTTATCCAGCCTGTTCTTATCTCTCAGTGATAAGTTAGCTCCCAGTGATCTCAAACAATTTCTCTAAAATTGAGAAACCGTTACTCTAAAACATATCTTACACCATTTTATTATTTAAAAGTCTGTGTACAGGCTTTGTTGTTCCAAAAAGGAACTCTGAAGTTGTTTTGACCAACTAAAAATTGGTGACAGTACCAATTCCCTCAGTTTCTCTTTGCAGAGATAGAAGATTCTCAGCTGAAGATAAAATATTCAAGTACTATAGGATTTCTGGTAGGTTTTTTGCAGAGATCATTCATCTACAAGCATGCCTCATCATATATAGTAGCCATGTGATTTTATATATGTGAGTTATGCAACTGGTAAAGTCTAAAGATTTTTCCATCACTCAAATACCCTTACCCCACACTTCTCTGCCTTCGTTCCTTATAAGGTGAGCCAGAACTGGAGGCAGTAAAATGTCCCAAAGGGGTCTACTATGTGAATAAGGATGTGTGTGTGTATGCCTGTGTGAATGTGTGTGTGATTGTGATGTAGGTGTGTTTCTAAATGCACAGTCATAACCATTATAACCATACCACATCACTTTAAGAGTCTTATTTTTCCTGCACTGACAAGTTCATTGTAATATTTTCAGTGAATGTGTCTGTTCCTCTCTAGTAACATGGATATTTGAAAATTAACAGCATTACATTTTAGTTTCCAATTCGTGGGGAATATTTGCTAGAACATTCTATCCTCATCATGAAGACTAGGGCTGGCATTGCCATATGGCCACTGCTGAGAGAGCATCTTGCAGAGCCCGAGCCAGGGGAGCAATTGCAACTTGCAGTGGTGCAGGGCACTGCATGCTGGAGGGCTGAGTTGTTCCAGTGAGTTGTGGAAAACACAGCCCTGCACAGGGTGCCTGCCCAGCACAAACTCCCAGTTCCAAGGGCCAAGCGTTGAATCAAGTCTGAGTGACAGTGCAGTGTTTGGAGTCCTTTGGAGCATACAGATATTCTGGAGATATCATTGATGACTTGTCAATCTCAAAGGAACCTCACAAGTACAAAGCAGAGCCAAAACCCTTGACAGTCCTTGGAGGTATCTAAGTATGACTTTTAAAAGCTCAGTGGTCTGGAGGAGAGAATGGTGATGACTTGCAGGAAGTCTGGGCAGATAACTCTGATTCAAATCTTAACTCTGCTATTTTCAACCTATAGGATCTTATGATTACTACCCATTCTACACACACACACACACACACACACACACACACACACACACACACAAATGCTAAATACTTTTATTAACCACTTATCCAAAAAACATTTAGGTCTCAGAGGACACAGAAATGAAGAAAATGCCTATCTTTGATAATTTTACTAAAATGATGACCACATTCATTTATTAAGCTCTTACTATGTAGCCAGATCTATTAAGGTGCATTATATACATCATCTTAATTAATTATTATAACAGTCCTATGAAAGAAGTATTGATTATATCTACTTTACAGTTAAGGAAATTGGAGCTTCAGAGGTTAAATTACTAAAGTTTACAAAATTAGCAAGTGTCAGAGATAGAGTTTGACCTTGGTTGTTTTTTGTTCACAAAGCCTGAATGCTTAACCACTGACACCATCCAGTACATAGCAGGTAAAAACATGGCTCGAATAACTGCTGACCAAAGTAGGATCATAAAAGCTACATTAAAGATACAAACACATTCTTCAAGGGTCAGGAATTATACAAGTGTTAGGAAAGGAAGAAGCACATCCACACATCAGTGAAGTTATCCTGAAGCATGAGATGGCAGAGATGGATTGGAAATGCTGTCTAGGTAGAGACAAATATATAGATTAACAGTAATGACATTCTCTGTAGGATTTTATAAGAAATTGCTTATACCTTTTTCCACAGAGCTCAAATAATTACCCCAGCTTTATTCTAATTAGCTTTCTCCCTTGTGAGAAAAGGAATAGGATACTAATTTTCGTCTCTCATTTGCAGAAGAAGAAAATGACACTTAGAGAGCATAAATAAATTTTTCAAGATCATGTAGAACACCAATAAAACAAAAACAGCAAGTACAAGTTTGGATCAGAGACTTCATTTTAGTTTATAATCTGCTCACATAATCAGTCTCTTATTTAAACACAGGTCTAAGCATGGCCTATGATGTGCCCTTTACAAATACTTTGCAAATTCATGCACATTTTCCTTTTCCTTTAACCAATATAGAGCTTTCCATAAGGGTTATGAAGACATGTTCGATTTTTCAAAATAAGGTAGAGATTTATTGTTCTACTCTTCTCTCAATAAAACTGGGGATCGCAATATATTACTTGCAAAAGATTATTTGGGTTATTTTCATTGATCTCATCTGGAACCCTATTGCAAATGATTGATTCCTACAAGTGCGGAAATGAGGTAAAGAGATGGAAATGGTAACTAAGCTTCACCAAGCCATTTAGCCACTCAGCCATGATAAGAAAAATGTTGCAACAGAGGTACGAAAATAACCAGCCTTTATTCATTTTCTTGCCTCTGAATTTTTTCAGGGTGTGAACTGTCACTGGGCTGGTGCCTATAAGTGTTATTTTTATGGCTGTATGGCATAAACTACTGATTGTTTTCCCCACCTTCTTCAGTAGCGGAAATACTTTTATTTGATCATATAGCCACCCCCTCTCAGAAAAAGACTGTATTCTCTAATCAAAAGACATAGGGTAGCTGAATGGATGAAAAACAAGACCCATACATACACTGTCTACATGACAGTCACTTCAGATCAAAAGACACACACAGACTGAAAGTAAAGGTGTAGGAAAAAAAAAAAGCTGAGGTAGCAATACTTATATCAGACAAAATAGACTTAAAACAAGGCTATAATAAGAGACAAAAAAATCAATTGACAAAGGGATCAATCCACCAAGAGGATATAATCCTCCTAAACATTTATGCACCCAAAATAGGAACACCTAAATATATAAAGCATATATTGACCAACATAATGGGAGAGATTGACAGTTATAAGTCACACCCATAGACTGATCTTCCAGACAGAAAATCTATAAGGAAACAATGGCCTTAAATGACGTATTAGATCAGATGAATTAAATTGAGATTTTTAGAGTGTTTCACCCCAAAGCAGCAGATATATATTCTTCTCCAGCGCACATAGAACATTTTCCTAGACTGCATGTTAAACCACAAATCGTCTCAATAAATTTAAGAAGATTGAAATCATATCAAGCATCTTCTCCAACTACAATGGTGTAAAACTAGAAATCAATTTTAAGAAAAAAATTGAAAAATACACAAGCACATGGAGGCTAAATAATATGCTACTAAATAATGAATGGGTTAACAATGAGAACAAGAAAGAAATCAAGATGCCTTGAGGCAAAAGAAAATAAAAATAATGACTCAAAAATCTATGGAATGCAGCAAAAGCAGTCCTAAGAGGGAAATTCATAGCAAATAGGCCTACCTAGAGAAACAAGAAAAATCTCAAAACAAAAACAAAAACAAAAACTCTCAACCTTACACTTAAAGGAACTAGAAAAAGAATAGAAAACAAAGCCCAAAGTGAAAAGAAGGAAATAATAAAGATCAGAGAGGAAATAAACAAAGTACAGTAAAAAAAAAATACAAAAGATAAATAAAACCAAAATGTGGTTCTTTGGGAAGATAAACAAAACTGTTAAACTTTAAAACAGGCTCATCAAGAAAAAAGGAAGAAGACCCAAATAAATAAAATCAAAAATAAAAGGGAGAAGTGATGACTGACTCCACAGAAATACAAAGGATTATAAGAAAATACTATAAGCAATTGTATGCCAACAAATTGGATAATCTGGAGGAAATGAATAAATTCCTAGAAATGTACAGTCTCCCAAAACAGAGTCAAGAAGAAACAGAAAATCTGAAACAACCAATTACTACTAATGAAATCGAATCAGTAATCAAAAAACTCCCAACAAACCAAAGTTTTGGACCGGATGGCTTCACAGGTGAATTTTACCAAATAATCAAAGAAGAATTAACACGTTTTCTTCTCTAACTATTCCAAAAAATTCAAGAGGACGAACAGCTCCCAAGATCGTTTAAAGAAGCCATTACCCTGATTCCCAAACCAGACAAAGACATTACAAAAAAAAGAAAATTATAGGCCAATATCCCTGATGAACATAGATGCAAAAATCCTCAACAAAATATTAGCAAACTTAATTCAGCAATACATTAAAAAGATCATACATAATGATCAAGTGGGATTTAATCCTAGGATGCAAAGTTGGTTCAATATCCACAAATCAATTAATATTATATACCACATTAACAAATTGAAAGATAAAAATCATATGCTCATACTAATAGATGTGGAAAAAGTTTTTGACAAAATCCAGCATCCATTTATGATTTAAAAAAACTCTCAGAAAAGTATGAATAATGGGAACATACCTCAACATAATAAAAGTCATATATGACAAACACACAGCTAACATACTCAACATGAAAAAACTAAAAGAATTTTTAAGATCAGGAACAAGACAAGAATGTCCACTTTTACCACATTTATTCAACATAGCATTATAAGTCTTAGCCGCAGCAATCATATTAAAAAAAAAAGAAATAAAAGACATCCAAATTGGAAAGGAAAAAGTAAAATTGTCATTATTTATAGATGACATGATCCCATACATAGAGAATTCTAAAGATTCCACCAAAAAAAATCTGTTAGAACTGATAAATGAATTCAGTTAAGTAGCAGGATACAAAATTAATATTCAGAAATCAGAAACTATCAGAAAGAAAAATTACGAAAACAATCCCATTTATGATTGCATCAAAAACAATAAAATACCTAGGAATAAATTTAACTAAGGAGATAAAAGCTGTGCACTTAGAAAATTATAAGTCATCGAAGAAAGAAACTGAAGAAGTTACAAATAAATGGAAGTATTTACTATGCTTGTGAATAGGAAGAATTAACCTCATTAAAATGTCCATACTACCTAAAGTAATCTATAGATTCAATGCAATCCTTATCAAACTACAAATGGCATTTTTCACAGAACTAGAGCAAATAATCCAAAACCTTATATGGAGTCATAAAAGACTCTGAATAGCCAAGGTGATCTTAAGAAAGAACAAAGTTGGAGGTATTCTACTACCTGGTATCAAATTATATATACTGCAAGGCTATAGTAATCAAAACAGCATGGTCCTGACACAAAAACAGACACACTGATCAGTGGAACAGAATAGAGAGCCAAGAAATAAATCCATGCTTATATGGTCATTTAATCTATGACAAGGGAGACAGAATATACGATGGGGAAGAGGGAGAAGGATATGCCTTCTACCATTAGGGATGCTCCCTGGAAGCCCTACAGTTAACTGCCTCTATCCTAATGGCTATAAGTTAGTTGCCTGACACAACTGATTGCAAGGGAGGCTGGGAAATACAATTTTTTAATATTATTATTTTTGATTTTTATTTTTCAATTAGAGTTTATATTCAATATTGTTTTATATTAGTTTCGGGTGTACAGCATAATGGTTAGACATTTACACAATTTATGAAGTGATCCCCCTGATTAGTCTAGCACCCACCTGACACTATACATGGTTTTTACAATATTATTAACTATATTCTCTATGCTGTATTTCACAACCCCATGACTATTTTGTACTTCTTAATCCCTTCACCTTTTCACCCAACTCCCAAACTGCGCTTTAGTGCCTATTCATGGATATAAACATTCTACAAAACAGAAGTTGCACTAAAGTTAGTTCCATTTTTAACTGAAGACCAAAATAGAATAATCATAACAGTTTCTTATGGTTGTTTAGGATTTCATAATTTTTCAATGACTTTGGCCTCTACTATTTAGTTCTCATATAAATTCTGAAGTTGCAGGTACTATGGCTATTAGCCATCCCTGTTTTACAAAATAGGCAACCAAGGATCAGATAAATAAAGTCTCTTTCCCAGGGTCCCAGAGACAGTAAGTAGCTCATCTATTTATTCTGGGTTCAAATCCAATGGTCTTCCAAATAAAACATGCTTTATAATCTTAGCATAGGTCAGTAGCAGATTTCAAATTCAACAACCTGATCTTCATTTCCAGGAAAGGTCAAACAAGGAATGACTATAATTGGTATATTGTATGACTATATTAAGTTAAAACACATTTATCCCCCACCTAGCGAAAAATAAAAGAATGTATAGGAACATATCTATCAACTCTACTTTCAATGCACATGTATTATCTATAGGTAGGCATCAAAGTATACATTTCCCTCAGGAAGTACAAGGAGAAATAATTTGAATTGATCTGGAAAACAAAAACAGAGTCAAAACCCCTTGATTTCTCCATCCGGACCCCTGACCCCCAATCAAAAGAACAAGCCAGAACTGCCAAAGCCTCCTTCCCTAAATACTAAGAGGCCCGTTCCCTTTCATCATCTCTGCCAGCAGTTTCTTCCCAAAAGTGAAACCCTGAGTGTGCAGCCTGTGGATGTCCAATGAGTGGGTACATAGGGGAGCTGTCCCAGATGCTCTGAGCCCAGGTGCAGAATAAATTAGTGCTCTTCCTAATATGTTCCTCTTCTTAATAATAAAAAAGTTATAATCACTTT
Source organism: Pteropus vampyrus (assembly GCF_000151845.1). NCBI lineage: Eukaryota > Metazoa > Chordata > Mammalia > Chiroptera > Pteropodidae > Pteropus > Pteropus vampyrus. The sequence continues at coordinate 6,957,326 of NW_011888843.1, read as the reverse complement.
TTAAATAAGTTTTTCTCCATTTGGATAAGTAAAATCCATGAGTATGATCTCTCTGGTCCAAAGTGTACTGTTCATGCCTGTTAATGATCGACCCCCATAGTTTACTAATCACAAGCTCATCTTACCTTGGTGGATGAATATTGGCATTCAACTCACTTACTAAGATTATTTATTATCAATTTTTGAAATTAGCAGTTGATTGGCATTCGACATAACTTCTTTTGAGGGGCGGTGTCTTTGTGTACGGCTAATTAAATTAAGAAACTCATCTGTTCAAAAGTTGCAAGAATTAGCTTTGTGAAAAAAATAACATTTTTTGACTCAAAATTGTTATACTCATATATACAAAGTTTTATATAATGTGATGAAATAATTATTGTAATTAGCATCTTAATTTGAATTTAGATGCAATTTGTTTTTTTGTTTTTTTGTTGTTGTTTTTTTTTTACTTTTAGAAATCTAAATTAATTCCCTGGGAAACTGATGAGAATTTTTCAAAGTAGAAATAAATGCCTGTAATAAATCAAGAGATAAGGGAACAGGCAGAGATTATTCTGCAATTAAAGTTTACTAAATTAATTCCACTTAAACTCCCTGGAGTTTAATGTGAAAAAACTAGGAAATGTGTATCTTCCCAGGTTAAAAAATTCACACACTAAAAATTTAAAGGCGAAGAAGAGAAAAGAACCACATAATCAATATTTCCCTGAACACTAATCAGGATATAAATGTTAATATTCCTCTCACAGTTTGATATTAAAAATATAAATAAAAGGCACAAAACTTGAGTAAATTAAATGGAAGCATGGACAGGTGATTGGAAGTGGAATGTGAATATTTGTTTTACCCAAATGAATGTAAATTTCATTAGTTGATAATTAAAAGGAAATTATACAGACATTACAATTACTGCCAATGGCATAAATTATGAAGCTGTATGGCAAAACAATTTAGGAACCCCCATTACTATTACTATTGTCAAACTGGTTACCAGAGAAACCTAGGGTAAATAATATATTCTGTGACTATGGAAATGAGGCCTTGATGTGTTGCTAGGCTGTTAAAGCTAATGTCATTGTATAAAACAATAATGTTAAACATTATTAGTTTTTTAATTATGTCAGTTAATTAGAATTGTTCCTGTTAATTGCCTATGATTCATCTCCAGATGAAAAATGCTCAAGTAAGAGCGTTGGCTTTTTCTCTCCCAACACACCGTCTAAAATATGGTCTGAATTTTGTATGACTGGATTTTATAAATACTACTAGCCTGGGCACCAACAATAATCATGATCAAATTCATGCGTAATAAAAGGTACTTTAATAAAAATGTATTATTAAGGAAGGTCCTCAAGAATAAAGAACTATCACTTTACTACTGCAGACTCAAAGGTTGACTCTTATTTCCCAAACGTTGGTTTTACCAACAAATTGAGAGCAAATGTGATAAGGATAAATTAAAGACTCTGACATTTGCCTAGACTACAAATACCAAAGCATTTAACTTCTATGAACTCTCAGCTTCTTCCCTTATATTTCATGACTTCAGGAAATATTTATATTTTCTTAATTTTAATCAAATTGTTCAGTACTTATTGAGCACCTTCATGGATGATAGAGACTGCGTTAAACACTGGATCATGCCATAACTCTATGGCCAGAATAGCAACAGACAAACTTTAACTTGCTGAGTTACCCTCATCCAGAATAAGAACAGGCATGCGCGTTCATGAAGATGCCTCCGTGACTGTTTCCTGGCTCGTAAACAGCCATCTATAATAGATGTTCACTTAATATTTGTTGCATGGATGGATTATCGATTACTGAAAATGAAAATAATGTCCAATGAATCTCTCAAGATGGATTTTGTTCCACTGATGTTAAATACTCTCGATATTCCCCTGAGAGAGTTTACATTGAAGGAAAACTTTTTTTTTTTTAAAGATTAATTTTTCAGTAGCCATGCTTTAAGTACAAGGAAATGTTATAAGATTTGTATTTATATTTTGATGAGAAGTCCTTGTTTTTAAAATGTTGAAAGCTTTTAGTGTAAGGGGAGATTTCAGAGAGCAGTTTTTCATACCACAATAAAATGATAGACATGATATGATTACTCCAACTTCCTTTGGTAGCAAGGAAGACTCATTTTACAGATGAGCAAAAGAATCATGGCAGCCAGGCCTTTCCCCTCCACCTGCCACCTGCAAGATATACCCTTCAAAGAAGCTTTCAGTGTTTACCACTCATCTGTGGGGTAACTTGATTAATGGCAGAGCCTGGTTCACTGATCCTCACCTTAGTTCTTAACAAAGCCAGTATCCCAGCAGTTACATTTCCATTTGGGTTTTAATGAGAAGGAGAATTTTCTGCTTCTAAACCACTTCTTTGAATTGGTTACAGTAATTTCAGTTCAGTGGCAGGAGGGACTAAGACAATGAAAAGATGCTTTAACACCTGCGAATTTCTGGAAACCTTCACATGTCATGTGCTTTATCTGGAATCTGAACTAATGGATCAGTGTGGATGTGTTGTAGAAGTTCATCCCTGCATCACAAAGGAAGCTAAGACTGTTTATTTAAGGTTAAAGAAAGGACTACACCATATTAATACACAGAATAATGGACTCTGTACACGTTTTCACCTTTCTAGACAACTCCCCAGCTTGTTCCATGTGCCAGTCAGTACTCAAGCTGCCGAACAGACTTTCTGTCCTTCCAAAGATGGTCTCATTCCTGGAAGTTTCAGTGTTTGTAATTTGGCTGATTGGAGAACTTGGCTGAGTAAAGCGTCATCAGAGATGATTTCTCTTGTTGCGAATTGAAAAGACTTCCGCACAGAGCACAAATGATCCATTAACGTCCATTGTCTAGAGTTCAGAAAAACAGCTCCTGCAGCATTGTGCACTAATGTGTGTGACTTTTTTCTTTCTCTTTCTTCTTCTTCTTCTATGGGGAAAGTATGCCTCACAATGTATAGACTAACTGGTCTGTCAGAATGTGAGCACTTTACGTATGATTAACGAAAGTTGGGGAAAACTGTCACACTTCAAAAATTCTCAAAGAATTCTGACAAATAGCAAGAACAAGTTCCAAAGAAACCGAGAAAAACTGCAGTACTTCTAAGTTTATTGAGAAAACATAAATCAAATAAAATCACTATAGGAAATAGAACAAATAAGTATTTAGTGTGCATAGTAAAATATTTTCAGGGGAGCAAGATAGAACAAAATGTTGCCCACACTTTCAGCTTAGAATTATGTTGTAAAAATAAGAAAATCGCACACACACACACACACACACACGCACGCACACACACACACAAACAGTAAACCAAAACAACTTTAGAAAAGAACAAAATTGGAAGATTAGTATTATCCGATTTCAACACTTAGTATAAAGCCACAATAATCAAGACATTATGGTAATTTGTGTAAAGATAAATAAATAGATCAGTGAAATAGAATAGAGCCCAGAAATAGACTGATACATACATCCTATATTGACAACTGATTTTCAGTAAAGAGGCAAAAAACATCGGTGGAGAAAAAAAGTCTTTTCAAAAATGGTGCCAGAACAATTGAATTTCCAGATGCAAAAATAAACAAACAAACAAACAAATAAATAAATAAATAAGTAAGTAAGTAAGTAAGTAAGTAAATAAAAATAACCTAGCATCACTATAAAAATTAATTCAAAAAGCAAAGCATCATAGACCTAAACATAAAACCTAATATTATAAAAACTCGAAAAGAAAACAGAGAAAAGTCTTTGTGACTTTGGGTTAGGCAAAGTTATCTTAGATATGACACCAAAGCATGATCCATAAAAGAAAAAATTGATAAATTAGACTTCTTTAAAATGTAAAACTTCTGTTCTTTAAAAATCACAATTAAGAAAATGAAAAGAAAAAATACAGAGTGGGAGAAAATATTTGCAACCATATACCTGCTTAAAAATGTATTCAGAATATATAAAGAATTCTCAAAACTCAGTAATAAAAAAAAATCTATTTTTAGATGACAGGGGTTTGAGGGTGGAGGGAAAGGAGGAAGGGATTAAGAAGTACAAATCGGTAGTTATAAAATAGTCATGGGAATGTAAAGTATAGCATAGGGAATATAGTCAATAATATTATAATAACTATGTATAGTGTCAGATGGGTCCTAGATTTATTGGGGTGATTACTTTAAAAGTAAGATAAATGTCTAATCACTATGTTATACACCTGTAACTAATATATTATTATATGTTGCCATAATTTAAAAATAAAAAAAATTTACAAAATAAAAATATAACAAAATAAAACTATTTTTTTAAATGACAAAATATTTGTACCTATTTCACCAAAGACATATAGATGAAAAATAATACTTGACATTACACACCTATTTAATGGCTAAAATTTTAAGAACTGACCTCTCCAAGCTCTAACTAGGATATGGAATTAGAACATTCACATGCTGCTGATAAGAATATAATATTGCACAATCATTTTGGAAAATACATTTGGAAAATACACTTGGCCATTTTTCAAAAGTTAATCATACACCTACCATATGATAGGCAACAGTTATAAAAACTTATGTCTACATAAGTTTATTTATGATAGCTGAAAATCTGGAAACAATCTAATGTCTATCAACAGGTGAATGAATAAACAAATCGAGGTATATCTGTACAATAGAATACACTTAGTAATAAAAAGGAATGAACTTACAGCGCAGATGTATCTCAAATAATTATGTTTAACATAAGAAGGAAGACAAAAAAGTATGTATTTATTATTCCATTTATATAAAATTCTGGTAAATACAAAATACATAATCTGTCCTGACAAAAGGCAAAGCAGTGGTTGTTTGAGGATGGGAGTGCAAAGAGGCAAAAGGGAAACAAGGAGACTTTTAGGAGTTATGGATGACATGTTTATTATTGTGATTGTGGTGACGGTTTCAGGGGTGTACGGATATCTCAAAATTTATCAAATATGTGCAGCTTATTATACATCGATTACACCTTATTAAAGCAGTTCAAACAAAAGCAAAAAAAAAAAGCAGTATTTGATAAAGTCGGAAGGTGATGATTCTGGGATTTTACATTGTGGGGATGATAATTCGATCAATATTCAGCCACTAGGAAAGGTTTTCCAGAGGTGAGACCTGGCATCAATCTGAATGAATGAAAAGAAATCTTAGTAAATATTGCTTCATCAAATACTTTTTGAGCACCTACTATGTGCAAGGCTCTGTACTAGGTATGATTCTAGGAGCTTATTTTTTAATGGAATAGACAGACACATAAATACTGCACTTCAAAATATTTGGGTATAAGTTTGCACAGAATGTTCTGAAAGCACAGAGGAAGATGGTTTATCCTCACCTGGAATTTCGGGGAAGTTTCCATTAAAAAAAAATGTTCAGAGCTAAGTCCTGCAGATGAGAATGATTAGTCAAGAAAAGAAATGCAGTCAATATTTCAAGGAGAGAAATATACGAGCGAAGATTTAAAGGTGTGGACAGCATGGTGCATTCTGAGAACAAATTGATCCATGTAAATAGGCACTAAAAATAAGAAGAGGAGTGATATTCATGCATTTATCCATTCAGTGTGTTATTCAACAAATATTTATTACGTGGTTTCTATGGACAAGGCTAAATCAGATCACAAAACAGGTGAAGTTCTTGACCTTGTAAAACTTCCATTGCAGAGAGGGAATTCATCCGAGAGGGTGCCTTTAAGAAATCTATAAATACCAATGAAAACCAGATTATGAAGAGCTTTGAATAGCATTCTAAAGTGTACAGGCTTTATTCTGGCAAAAGGGAGACATAAAGAATTTTAAATAGAAGTATATCATGATTAGTTTCATATTTTTATGATCACACAGATTTAGAGGGGTAAGTTGATCTGATGAGGACAAGACTAGAGAAGGGGAAACCTGTTAGCTCACTGTTAGAAGAACCAGGAATGGAAACAGGAGAATAAAACATTTTAGGAGAAAACAATGATGAGTCGAGTTCGAGATATATTAGCTTAGAGGCAGCCAGCAAACAGTTGGCTGTATTAGTCTGTGGTTCACCAGATAGGTGACACCTAAAGATGGAGAAGTGTACTGAGAATCTAAATTAAAAGAAAAACCAAAGACTGAAGAGACAAATTCTCCCCTGGCAGATCTGTTAGACATTGGATGCTCACCCAGTTTTTGCCTAAGGCCCCTCTGGTCCTAGCTATTATCCATTCTTACTGTTTTTACGTAGCTATCCCTAGTAAATGTACTCCCTTTATGTGATACTAATTTGAGCCAGCAGACCCAAGATTATCAAATTAAGCTCTGCTGGATTCAGAAAGTGTTTTAGAGATAACCTCATGCATTCTCTTCCATTTACATCATTATTGCTTCAAAAATATTATTTTGATAATTTACCATCTATTAATATAGAAGGAATTAAAGGTGCCAAAACCCCACCGTAGATTTAATTATCTCCCTAAACAGTCATTAATGATTTAGAGAAACAAAAGCAGCAGACATCTAAAAAAATGAACAATTATTTGTACGCGAATCTGAGTGTAAAGAAGAATTTCACCACGTTAAATGTAACCCAAAAGATTAGATTAACGATAGTGTCATTTGTCTTAAAGAAGTTTAGAATGTCCAGAGATGAAAGTAGTTACCTGTGCCTCTCATAAACCTTAGACCTGAACAGCCTAACAAGACCATGTCTTACACATGCCTTTATACTGAAGGGATCATACATGAGAAATGAAAGGCTAATACAGAATCACAGTCCTTGCTTTGTCAATAAGCCAGGCCAAATAACCTGGACACTAAAATAGACAGAGAAACTTCTGGTTGGGCTTTTCCATGATCTTGTTTCTTCTCCTTTGACAAAAGGAATCTCAGGGCTCCCTTGTGCCAAATGTGCCTCTGATTTCTATCCTTTGCTGAATGTGGCCTAAAAACTGCCTCCACTTATACATAGAATTTAATCAATAAATGCAGCAATCCTTCATCTAATATTGAATGTTGGGATGGGACAGGAGATTTCTATACTTGTTGAAACTATGTAGAAACCTATGGAACCCAAAAGAAGATAATCACACCCAGATCTTGTATTTCCTGTTAAGGAAATTCTAGCATTTTTGCAGAATAATGGCTTTTTCAGTGACAGGAAAAAAAAAAAATCAAGAACAACAAAACTTCTGAGTCCTTGCCGTTGCTATTGGTTTGGTTACTATTGTTTTGGTGGTGGTGGCGGTGCTCCTTTTTCTCCTCTTTCTCTTTCTCCTTGTCTTCCTCCTATGCCTCCAAAAGTCTCTCTCATGTAAGTAAAACATGCAGCCATTTATTATGCAGACTACCTGATTCCAAGGACCCTAAGTAAACTGTATAACTCTCAGTGCCAAGAGCAACTCAAACATAATGCAAATAGCAATTAGTTTCCCTCTCACACAGCCGATTATATTTTTCCAAATATGTGGATTTGCTTGGTGACACTTTTGGTTCCCCATCCCCTTCTGATGACAAGGAAAGTTGGGGTGCTTTATGGGACACCCAGTCCTAAATGACTGAAAAAGGCATGGAACTCCCTTTTCTCCTGTGTTCCAACACTAATGTAAGAATGAGAGTCTAGGGTTCCTCTTCACTCTTGTAAATGGTTTTCTTATTTAGCTATAATATTTTCTAACTTCTTATGTTGAATACTTTACAAACATAATTTGTGTCAGGTTTAGATGAGCTAAAGCATATTCACATTTTACATTTGTCAGAAGTCTTAGACAAAATATTCACAATTCATTTCTTAGCCCAGAGATTCCTAGGAGAGAATGTTTCTGTGTACTAAAATACTGCTTCGGAACAGTCTTTGACTGCGGAGCTGGGAGATTGTTATAATATTTGAATCCAGAAATTATATGCAGCAGTTCTGAAAATGTTTATCACTTCTAAATGAAGTGATCTAAGGAAAGGCTTTGTTAGAGCCTTCAGTTTATACAAAAGTTCAATCGTCTTTTTAGAAAGAGGGTCTAGAAAACTTCGCTAGTCAGAGTGTTTGTGCCTTTTTCTGAATTACAAAGGTCAAAAGGCATTAACTCCAATGAGTCTCCACGCTAGCTGTATTCAGCACGATGAGGAAAACACACAATATCTCTCATGCAATCTTATTCAACTACTGAAGTTCGGGACCTCGGTCCTACAGCCTTTATGAGTGAAGACATTATACATTTCTAACGTTTTTTACAGTCAGACATTAAAAGAAATGGACTTTCATTGTTTCTCACTTATAGTTCACAAATACAACTCCAGCAATTTTGGAAGAAAATGAAAGACTAAATAACTAAATGCCACATCACAATTTCCATACTTCGATTTTGATGTTCTACTGCTGGATTGGGCTCTTTAATATTCCACAACGCCTGTGACAACTACTTCTCTAAGTGTTGGATATGCAATTTCGATCTCTTTTTCTCTGAGTCTTTGTACCTTTTAGTCTAACAACAAAGAGGAACAAAGATCCTAATTATACCCATAATCATTATTATCTGAAGAAGTTCCCAGTAATTAAATTTTAAAGAAAATTTATTTAATGAGCTTTCTACAGTCACATCCAAGCAATACACATTCAAGTAGATAGTGATTAGTATGAAATAGCACTAATTTGAATGACTTGATAAAAGCTTCTACTTCACTACTATGTTTTTAATAATTGTGTAATTACATAGAGAATTATTCCTGTAAATATCACTTGTTTTATATAAAATGGAGGACATGAAGATGTGTTCTATCTGGAGCAAATTTCCAATATTTTGAAGCTATATCTCCTTGTGTCAGCTAAAAAGTTAATATGTATGTCTTAATTACACAAATACACACACACTCTCTCTTTCAAGGAATATACACCTTTCATTTGCATCAGTTCAGAATAAGTGCTTAGCTTAGTAGAAGCAGAGGTGGAGGAGAAATAAATCTTCTCTGAAGGAGTGCATGGTCATTACCAGTGAATGGAAATGCAAAGCATATTTCAGCGAACATCTCCTAATTATCCCATAAGAGAGGCGTGATAATTGACAAAGACTGTATCGATGTTGTCTCATCTATATCATTTCCAGTGATTCATGGAGCTTTAGAAATGTTATCATGGAATATTGTGCATTTGTTCTTTTCATTTCAGGGCAAAATAAAGTGCTAATCTTAAATACAACTGTAGAAAGAAGAACTACAGCTCAAAGCAGACCTCATTCATTTGAATATTTTTTCATATCATGAGACTAAGGTACTAAAGGATCTCATATATACTCAAATAACTATTACAAGAGACAATGAGACGAAGGGCACATGCACTGGTCAAGGACTCAGGAGACAGAAGTTCAAATTCCTGCTCTACTTCTAATTAGAAGGTGACTTTTAATAAATGACTTGGCCTCCTGGGCACCTCAGTTTCTTCATCTATAAAATCAGAAGACCAATTTTTAAAGACACTTCCAACATCCAACTGCAGCTTTTTTCAATACCACGAAGTCTATGATACATCCCACTTAATTTTAGAAGTAGGAAAGCCTTACTAGATATATTCTCCTTTTCCTAAAATTAAAAAAAAAAAAAAAAGAAGAAGAAGAAGAAGAAAAAGAAAAATCATGTTCAGAAGGAAACATTTGAATGTAAAGTCTCTAATGCAGCTCTCGGTACTCAAAATATTTATTTAATATTTTATTCAATGATACGGCACTATATCAATGTGTTAAATGGGCAGTAAAAAGAGACAACAAGGTTAAAATGGGAAACTAAATAAGATACAGTGGACATAAAGTTTTGATGTCATGGAAATAAAATTAAAATGGTCCTGCTTTCCTAACTCCGATCTACCAAAGCCTCCTTTTCAACCTTACGCAATTTGGTACTTGGGGAAAAGTATGTGAGATAGAAGGAAAAAAGATTAAAGCTCCTACAGAATTTAGAACCCAGCTCCTTATTAGGTGGCATTTCACCAGTAAGAAGTAATTGACCACCCTTGGAGCAATCTGTAACCTGCATAAAGATAGTAGCAGTTTTAGTGCTGCTGGAGTGGGATTAAAGAGAAGGTGAGTGACTCGGATGGCATTACCCTGCGACTCAATCCCAAAAGAAAAGTTAATGTTGTCCTGGAGGGTGTGACTGACTGGCCACGGAATCCCTTGAACTGAGGGGAGATATGGTCGCTGGCCTTGATCTGGCCATGTGTGATCATGCATTGTCAGAATCCCTCTTACAGGCAACAAAACATTATCATCATTACTAATACCAACAAGAAACAAAGGAAGTATTTATAGTCCTGGAAAGTCCATGGTTTTCCTGAGCTGAAATATTGGTTTGGGGACAAAGGTTTTATCACCATTTATCCAGAGAAGTAAATTTGTACGCAGAGCATCCTGACTGAGGTTGGGACATTTACGTAATTCACTTAGACTTTCAGGGATCTGGGACTTGGCCATTCTCATAGAAAATAACTCCAGGCTATGTAACTAGAAGTACGAATTTCAATTCATATTGGTTATTTACCTAAGTTGAAAAGAATTAAGGAACTCATTTACGCATTGCCAACTCATCCTCTTTCTTATGGCCCTCACTGAATTAAAACTCTTTTAAAAAGCACTGTCATTTTTAAAACCATTTCAGCAGCCATCCTAGGATTCTGGAGATAAGCATTATTTAAGCCAATCTCCTTAACCCAAGTAGAGCAAATGACCAAGTGATAAGACCATCAATTAGTTCCCCCACATCCAGATTCCAAGAAAGAGTGTCCCTCTAGATAAGCTCTTCAGTTTAGTGTGATCTTTTTGTAGAAGCCCTTTCAAGACGTATAGAGAATCAAAAGATAGCTAGATAAAAGGACAAAACAGAACTTTGAAAATTACAGATGCTAAGAATTTCATAGAGTCTCTGCCACTTAGGCTTTTCTGCTTAAGTCCGCTTTCAAATTTATAGTTGAAAAAAATATTAACTACTTTCAATCCAAAATTATATTTACATTTGCTTTAAGTTCAGTAACTACCACATTTCACATAATTACATTCTAGTCAGTGCATTTTAAAAGTGTTTTGTGAATCCTTAAGATGTGAAAAAAAATTAACATATCATGAAAAGGGCAATTCATTTGAGGATGAAATTTGGGCAGGAGAATTTTCTTTAGTAAATACATTATTTGAGCAGGCTAGATTCGGTATGAATCATCTTCAGGTTTTCCTGTTTAACTTCAAAAATAAAGCAGACAAATTTAAAAACAAGAAGGAGCCCGAAAATAAGATAAATTTGATAGCGACTCATCGGCGATGTGGAAGATCTGCCATTTTCTGGGCTGATTTTATTTTCTATGCCCATGATGCGTGAGAAAAATGCCAGTGCAGAAAAAATAAAAAGCTGAAAAAATGGATTTTGATTGGTAAGGAAATGGTCCTGATTGTGAATTTCCAGTTTGTCTCATTCTTCTGGCTTTCCTTTCAAAAGCCTTTTCTTTCATGTTTTACACTCCCTGAGCTGTTAATATACCCTCATTTGTTGGTTCTGCTTTCAACTCAGGCATTCACTACCTATACCTGCATGCCTCCATCCATTTTATTACTCTACATCTTTTGATGCTGGCAGTTGTTTAGATATGCTTTTCATCAAGTCCCCAAGATTCCCTGAAAAGACGTCTTTCTTTCAGCTCATCAGGATACTTAATAGCACATTCAGCTTCATTCAATTCGATTTCACAAGCCTTCACTGAAAAACCTACTATGCGCTCAGCAGCTGGTCAGCAAAACCAGAGAACCCCAGAGATCTCAATCTATGGGCATTTTCTCGACGCTGCTTTCTGCACTCAGGTCTTACTCCTGACATCTCATTTCTCTTAATCCCATCAGAGACCTCACATTTTAGCTAAACAGCAATTTAGGTCATTTAGCAATAATCTTTCAGTTAGTAGAGGCTAAACTTTCTACTGTGAAACATACCCAATGACCAGAACAGTACACTGTCACCATTTCTGTGTCTGAATTCAGTAACTCAGTTGGCATTTAATTAGTTAATAAACAGACCCTTTCATTGAGAGCATGCATTAGCATCTGACACCGGCTGGCTGGCAGACGAGCCTTCTTGATTGATTAAAATATACATTTAAATATATTCCTTTAATTTATATCAGTTGCAAAGTGAGGCAGTTATCTTTATAACTGAGAGCATTAGCGTAAATTATTTAGTATCTTCATTCTAATTTGCACCATATTATAATATCTATCTTGATCTCAGAACTAAAAAAATCATCTGTCCCAAATTCTAAGCACACTGCGAGGCCTGAGATTTTTATATCACTTTCCCATCTTTGCCTCATAATTCTCCCCAAAGAGACTGGCACTTCAGGGAATAGTGGTAGATTACTTGAGTGGAGAAAATAAACTTTAAAAAATGCTGTGGTCATTTTCAGAAGAATGGGGAGCTTAGATTCTGATCAACGTTTATTTAAATATTTTATCATGAATTGAAAACAGAGAATAGCCTGAGCTTTCTCTGTTGATATGGTTAACTTGTTGTTGTGACTGTTTTTTGTTCGTTTCTAATCTGGATAGAAAATCCTTCTACCGTGGTTCAGTTTTGAGAGTTGATAATTTGACTGGTTTTGCACTGGGCTCCATCTGTGAGGCGGTATAAAAGGAAACACGAAATTTAATTGCAGTCATGTTAGAAGAATGAGGCCTACAAGAGATAAGTAAAGAAAAAATAAAATATTATACAGTGTTTTTTGTACAAATATATGTATATAAGGGAAACACTTTTTCGAAATGACATCTTATTTTATACTTTCGTCATTAGGGAATTACAGAAAAAGTGTGAGTGAGTTGCAAAATTACATATGCCCTTTAGGATATATAAACAAACTGACATGTAAATTACATTGCAAAGAGAAAGAGTCTAGACTGGAGTTCTCCGACCTGGCTGCACATCAGAATATCTTGGGGAGCATTAGAAAATACCGATGCATTGGCCCACCCCCAGAGATTCTTATTTAATTGGATTGGGTATAGCCTGGGCATAGGAATTTTGTTAAGCTTCTCAGGTGATACTTATGTGCATCCAGGGTTAACAGTTGACCAATTAGAAACTATTGAAACATTTCAACTTTGATAAAAGAACGTCTTGAACTAGGAGAGTGGAGATGGGAATGTCAAGGAGTGTACTGATGAACATGGGAGACGAAAGAGAGAGTGATGTTAATGATGCCTTTAAGACTGTGAGCCCAAGTGCCCAGAATAAAGATACCATTGTAACAAATACAGGTACGTCGGAAGTGAGAGCTTATTTGGGGAGGAAGACGCCAAGTTCGGTTTTGACTAACGACTTTTTAGTGCCAGTGGATGATCTTGTTAGAAATCAAGATTTCAGGACTGCAGAGGTAAGTGAGGAAATTGTTTGAAGTCAAGGCTTCGTTTAAGTGAGAAAGTTAGCAAAAGATAGGATATCGAGACACATGTCTTGAGGACAGAGAGAAGAAGATAGAATGAGGTGTCCAAAGACTTGTAGATGAACCAGCTTAGTGGAGTATAATGAACACCAAGAGAGAAGAGATTTTCTTAAAGGAGGTGACAGTAACAGATGCTACAGAAGAGTTGGAAAGGATATGGGCAAAGAAAAGGTTACTAATACCATGGGACAGGAGACCAAAGGAGACCTTTGGAAATCATTTTAGTGAAGTTTTGAGTTACCAGATTAATCATGGCGGTGATGGCAATTATAGATGAAAACTAAGGAATGAGACCGTAGGTCTGTGAAGTAGCAGAGTAGATAAGCTCATTCATTTAGTAGACAATACTCAACATACATGAAAAATTATATAATAAGATTTCAATGTTTCAAGACTAAAATAGAGGCATGATTGAGGTAGTGAATAATTAATTTTCAAAGATTTTTTAGATCAGACATTTAAAATTTTTGATTATGTACCTGCTAAATTTTTAAAAATTATGTATCCCTTTAAACACACTAAACATACATACATAAATTTTATTGTACTTTTACAGTTCCAAAAAGAAGTGTTTTATAGTGTATTACATATTCTCTGAGTGTTTTTGAATATATTTTTATCAATATATTTTGAGCTGTGAGGCTTGAGATTTTTATATATTTTAATTTTAACATATTAAAATCGTCAACATATATTGAAGATTCAGTTCACTCAATTTGTGGAAAATATCTGCCATATATCCAAATGGACTGTGAGCCCCCATTCTCAAACAAATCAGTCGATAAGACTTACTTTATGCTAGAAAAATAAAATTTGACTTCATTTTTTAAAAATTTAAATAAACATGCTAATGAATGTCCCCATGGAAATCTTTTCATTTCTGAATTCTATTTTTAATTATATTTGAGAGGGAAGGAGGGAGGGGGAGGGAGGGAGGTGGAGAGAGAGAGAGAGAGAGAGAGAGAGAGAGAGAGAGAGCGAGAGAGAGAAGGACCCAATGCTTTGCCCTGAGTGTCTCACCTGGATGAAATAAGGTATAGATAGCATCCTTCAAGATTTCTTACAGCAGGTTTTTTGCTTGTATCATGAAAAACTGTGCTTCAGGAGTGAATTACCCATAAGGAACACTTTTGTTTTATTTTACACCCTTTACAATGATTTTTGTAGTCCAGTGGCTTTTACACAGTGGAGCAAGAAGATTCCGGATGGATCATAGATATGTCTTTCTTTGGTAAAGTGGAGCAGTTTTGAAAGAGGAGGCAGGAAGGAAGCATGGACCAACCATGGACCCACTCAGGCAGATTAATTGCAGGAAGAATGTGATTAAAGTTCATAATCAGGAGAGGCACGCCCTTAAAGCTATCCATGCCAGGTTACCCTTTGGAAAGCTTTTGTGTATGCTCCAAATTGAAGACCCTTATTGAAATAAAGGGTCAGAACTACAGCTTCTGGGCCAAATCTGACCTGCTGCCTATTTTTGCAAATAAAATTTTATTGGAATACGGCCATGTTCATTTGCTTACGTATTATCTATGGCCACATTTACACTGTAGGAGCAGGGGGAGTGGTTACAACAGAGGCTGTATGGTGCTCAAAGCCATCTGGACAGCTATAGAAAAGTTTGCTGACTCCTACTGTAGATATAAAATTGTATAAATAGTCAGATCAGAGAGAGAAAGTACGTTAGGTCAGATGGGCAACCCAAAAAGTGCTGGAAGATTTGGAAAGGCAAAGAGAATGAAAATTGGCAAAAAGCATGCCATCATTGTTTCTAACAAAGTGAGAAGTCCATGTCATCCATAAGCAGACCCACCCTAAATTTTATAGCCAAGAGAATTGCATACAAAGGTGAAATGCCCACGAATAATGTTTTAGTCAAGCAGAATGAACCACTGCAAATGCATGCTACCATCAAAAACAATGTAAGGGTTAATTGTTCCCTATCACATGGGCATTTCCCCTGGAAGCCTTAAAAGTTGCAGTTGGAAGTGAATGAGATC
>NW_011888843.1:6932830-6941461 GCF_000151845.1 Pteropus vampyrus | reverse complement strand
CGTTATTAACATCTATCAAGGACCTACCACGTAGAAGATTTTGGGTCTATCTGAGCTCAGAATGGTAATTTTTAATTTCATTTTTGCAGATTCAATCATACTGCTCATTTATAATATTTAAAAGAGATTTTTGATAGAAATTTTTTTTTAATTCAGCCCCTATATAAATTATTAAAAATTCAAACTTGAGAGTATCTAAATTTGTACTTTTTCTCTCTAGTGTCCTAGTACTGGCATAAGTGTGAGCAGACTACTTCCAAATTCAATATTCAAAATTTAATAGAATTAATGTTAAATAGCAAATACAGAGATAGATAACTCTCTATACTTCACTATAAATTGACATTGGTTCCAAAGTTCCAAAATAAAAGATTTTTTCATACGTTTTTTAGTTAGCACTTGATGTAATCAATCAAGACGGGATCAGGAGATAAAACCACATAGTAATTTGAATGGGATCAGTGTAATATAAAGAACAATAAACAAAAGGTTGGAGTAACAGTGATTTTGTTTTTAAGAGTTAAAGGAAAAAAGGAAGAATACAAGAATAACAGATATGAGGAGAAGCTACTATTCCTAGGACTGAGATAGCATCTAGGAAGCCCATGGCCCAAACAGGGCTGAGATATGGACCCCATTGGAGAGGATGTGACTTTAGCCTCTGGATAAAAGGAGTGGCTGAGATGCCACCCAGACAGGACTTGCTAGAAATTTGTCCTCTGGGGTGCTGGGGAAAGCCATCCACAGACAGGTGCCATGCCTCAGGACTCACTGTAAAATCACCCAAGAGAGTGGTGGGAGAAGCTGTTCATGGGCCTCTGCCTTGCTTGCAGGACTCCACTCTGAAGCCATCAGAATAGGTTCTGGGGAAGCTTCTAGGTATTGTGGGTCCCCTTAACCTTCAGAAACTGGGATCTACAATAGCCTTCCAGAAGAGAAGCGAGGTACTGAAGATATTCTACCCTGCAGGAATCTGGCAAGCAAGGCAGAGCAGAACATGGAAGAGAAACTACTTTTTCCTCCAGGGTCCCTCCAGTTGTGCAAAAGGGAAATATTTACAAATTCCACCTCTGTTATTGCAGAACAACAAATGAAAAAGGACATATTTTGAGCTAAGAGGGAATAAATCAATAACTGTCACACTTGGCTTTCATAAGTATGTCTTCAATATGCTGTAGGTCACGTCGCTGCTGAGAATTTTGTAATTGTCCATTTCTCCATATAATACCATAAATATACATGGAAGCTTTTTGGTAACCGTTTATCCAACAAGCATCTATTGCATGCCCTTGATGAGTCTGGTATATTCTCAAAACTCAGGAATAAAAGACAAACATTTATAATCCAGGCATGGAAATTTATACACTTGAGTAAGAGAGAGAAAAGGATCAGTGGTCACATACAATGGGCTGGATATTCTATCAGAGATGTAGATACACAAAGCCCATGAACCACAGATGAAAAAAAACTAAGTGTGTCTTAGGGGAGAGAAAGCTGATGTTGGACAAGGCCCTACAGAGAAGATGGTATCTTATTTGCATATTGAAAGATGACTGGAAATTTTCCGGGAAGATGGGAGTGAAAGGCCCTCTTTCTGAGGGTGCAAAACATGCAGAGGTCCAAAGGTGCTAAAGATAATGAGTTATTGATTGAAGGTCCAAGTACTTCCATGTGGCTGGAGGCTGCCAAGGTAGCTAGCAGCCAGACTGGGAAGACCTCATTCTGACAGAAAAATTAAAACTTGACTTTAAAGGTTTTTCTTTCTCCATTTCCTGAAACATTTTTAAGAAAACTATACTATTTTCATTTGTCTTCCTGGGGAGTTGAAGAGGGTAAAATTGAATGCTCACATCTGTGCTGCTAAAAGAATTAGACTGAATGCAAAAGTGAACGAATGCTATTAAAAAGAAGTGACTTGCTCTGGGTCTTTTTTTTTTTTTTTTTGTCAATTCAAATGTGACTCTGGAGTGCAACCAACATAATATATTGGAGAATCAGAACATCTGAGCCACATCGCTGATTAGCTTGCTTTTCACCCAAAACAGAGAGAAAAAAAAATATTGACGTATTAAATAAATGACTCATTGAAAATGACTGAGCATGTAACATTTTGGTAAATGTGTCATGGCAACTATATTGAGCCATATTTTAATTGTGAACCACAGCAAAGGGTAATACAATTCCCTGGTTTTCACTTTCAAATTTTAGAAGAGCTCGTAAAGATTTAACATTATAATATAGAGATCTGCAGAGTTGCCCAGAGCAGAAGAAAAAGGAAGCATGTTGGGAAAAATTTTCCTGTTTTCCTGTTTTCTCTTCTGTAGGGAAATGTTTTCCTGTTTTCTCTTCTGTAGGGAAAATGTGTGCTCTGACTACAGAGAGAATGGGAGGAGTTTCTCTCATTTAGAACTTTGTTGAGAACTAGGAGTCAAAATCTATAAGAAATCCTGTTCTAACTTGGGTTAGATGTCAAGTGCTAGCTCTAACCCTTCTGCAAGGTTCTGGGGAGACCCAATAAACTGGCTATAACAGCTGATAGGACTCAAGGCTAGTTTGACCCAGGTGTAGAACAAGTAATCATCTAAATAACCCTCTCTCATGATCAACTCCCCAAACGACTTGAATGCCCTGCTCCATTGCCTGGCATTTTACCACACTGCATAAGGCTGTTATGCATAAAGTAAGTTATATATATTAAGTGACTGAGTGAAGCTATTGCCTTCTCCAGAAATACCCTGAAAAAAGGTATATACCCCCAGGATAGATAATAATGGCTAACATCTATTTGATGCTAATTTATCCCATGCCTAAATTATTATATAGCTAACAATTATACAGGAGTACACATTGAAGCTGGTACTTGAAGGCAGCCAGGTTTCACTATTCTAAGATCTTGCACTGACTCATCACTTGCCACTAAGACCTTAATTGGGATTATATTGTAGTGTAAGTCCTGTTGAGAGCTTATATGAACTAAGCACTGCTTTAAACATTTTGTATACATTAATTCATGTTCTCTTTAAATTTAATTCTCCTCTAAGATAGGCAAATATTTCCTGTATTTTATAAAAGAAGAAACCGGGGTACACAAAGAAGAAGAAGTGTCCCCAAGATCACAGTTATTAGGACTAAAGCCAGATTTGGGGCCCATGTAGGGCCGATTCTCAGCTCTACAACTCAATTGAATTGAGATTTCTTAACTCTTCCAATTAATACCCACTCAGCCCAAAATACCATATACATTTTTTGCCATATGTATTCTTATTCTCATAAATTTTAGTAGAGTTCCCACAGTTAGAGGTGGCAGTATAGTTGAGAGAAGGTGCTAAGAATTTCTCTTAAAGTTATATCAGCATAGCAAGCCTATTGAGTTTGGTAGGGCTAAGAGTAATCACGGGGGAGGACGTTAAAGTACCACCAAAGCCATTTCTAAGTGCCACTGTATTTCCATTATCTCTCTGTTTATTCTTTCTTTCTAGCTGGGAACACCTCTTCCATGAAGAAGTTTTGATCTCTCTACTTCAAGATACCTATACCTTCTCTGAACATTTAATCTTTATGGGCAATGCCACCAATTTCGTAACTATTGTGTATACAAAAAAGAAGAAAGAACTATTATTTTAAAACCGTCTACTAACTATTGGATACAAAGCCATGCTATGTAGATCTGTATCTCATGGATTTTAAAACATGCAATATTCTTCACATATTAATACAATGGAAATCAGGTTGCTCCTTCACAATCAGCTGGGTCTGGCCATCACTGCTGACCGACATTCATGATATAATTGTCCTTGCTCAGTTATTATTCTTGGTGGAATGACTGGACAACTCCAACCCCTTAACATTTTATTCAACAAAACACTTAAGGACCATTTGAAGAAGGAATGCAAGTACTGCATGGTGTTTGAAACTTCCTATTACACCCCAGCATCGAAACGTGCACTGTTAGTCAGAGCATCGTGGCTAAAATTCCAGATATAAAAGTAGAACATTCTTTTAGGAAATGCTGCATCACCATTTCTCTTGCAGGCCCAGGGGGTGATGTTATAGGAAAAGAATAGACATCAAGAACTATGAGTCAAAAAGTAACTATGAAAGGTCAGACATGAAGAAGCCTCAGAATTCTTGGCTCATTCATTTCTCTTCTATTTTCCCTTTTATGCATGCCCAAGAGTCACACTTGATTTTAAAAAAGAAAGGCTATGTCTAAAGAAGTCTAAAAGACCTCTTTGAATAAATAGTATATAAAAATCCTAAGTAATAAGAAAGATTGTAGATAAAAAGACGGCATTTTTCTCTTAGTGAAACGTAAAATAATGATGCTATTTATAGTAAGCGATAGCTTAGATTTGGGGAAATACAATGCACCTCATGTAATTCTCACAACAACCCTGTGAAGTAGGTATCATTGTTCTCAGCTTTACAGAAGCAGCAGAGATTGCTCAGCTACAAAGAATTAGGAAGGAGATTGAGCCGAAATGGTGTCAGACTCCACACCCTTGCCTTTTCATTACCGCATGTGGCCTTTACAGGGCTTGGGTTCTGTCATTTAACCAGTCTGGAAAGCTTAGACAAGTCATTCCATTGCCTGGGTTTCAGTTTCTACTTCTCTAAAAAAGAGATGAAAACACCTCTATCACAGACATGCTAAGAAGATTAAATGTGGCCAAATTTTACAACCTTCCAAACCTGTGAATATGGGAGGCATTCTCCTTGTCGTGAATTAGTCTTGGCAGTTCTTGAAATGCCTGCCTTTTGTTAGAGCTTGATCGAAATGATTTCCTGTGAAGATCCAGTCGCAACTAGACAGTCAGCATTTTGAGGACAGGGATTTGTTGTTGGAACCAATTTGTATTTTTATAGCATCCTGTGCACATAACTGGCACTGGATGGATATTTGTCTAAATGAATAAAATAGCATTTGAAAAGTTGCGAAGCATTCGATGCTACTGATGTTATTCCCTGTGAACCTGTTGGAACAGAGGACAGGCTGGGAACAGCATATGTTGGTGATGATTTGGCTGCAAAAAGTGTGAGACTTTTTAATAAAATTGCACTAGACCACATTCTCTCCCATGATGATATTTATGACATTTTAGGTAGCAGGAGAAGACGACTCTGGAGAGAGGAAATAACAGAACGGGAGACAGAACAAAGAGTTGGAAACCCTGATTTTTTAAAAGAATGCATGGCTATGAAAGAGTCCCACTTGCTGTGTGATACATGTCTTTTCATTGTGTACTAAGTCATATGAGACCCTGTAGAAGGAGCTTTTGTCCTTAGAAAGCAATTTTCCGTCAAGTTCCAAAATAATGTCAAATAATTATCTTTTTAAATACTTGTTTAAGTATTGTAATTAACTGTAGAATCGGTGTTTCTAATCCCCAGTGCCTAAGAAATTCCCCGGTAGTAAGTTGGTTATTTAGGGAGGGGCATTCATTCTGGGCCTGTAAATTTTATTTAAAATTAAGCCGTCTTCCTGCTGTTTGTTTAACAGTCCCTGTGTTGTTTGTAGGAAAGTAATACATCTCCCTAAATGCACCTAACTCTCTACCAGCAAATGAGTTGGACGCAAGGGCCTCGATATGTAATACCAAGAAGAAATGTGTACACGTGAACACATGCTGACAATGCAGAATTTTTATTTTATAACCAAGATGGATGTGGTTTCGCCTTCTGGAGCTTCTCAGCCCTGCTTGATACCCATTCCTGAGGGAGGGTGCCTCAAAGCCCAGATGTAGGGATACTGAACCGAGAGGCTCCACAGCTATTTCCCTTTGTGGAGCATTTAAAAACAAATTAATAAACTCTGCAGTGGGGGAGTAAGGAGTCGTTTCATAATTTGGATGTTTTGCAGGACTGGTGCTATGCATAAAAAGAGACTGCAGCTGAGTGTAAGGTTCGATTGGAGGGAAGCTCGCAAGTCTTGGGGCCCCAGATCTCTCCCCTAGACTCTTATAAAAGCTTCCCAATTTCCTGAGTGTCACTTTTTTTTTTTTTTTTTAGAAATGGTCCTCTCTCCAAAGCAAAAGTGACACGAAGGGCTAAGTATCAAGTTTTCATCATCTAGTCCTGAGTGATCCTGAACCAGTTTCCTCTGTATTAGACTAGGGTTCTTTGAAACTGGCCCAGGAATTAGATCCATTTTTACATTCACATTTAGAATTTAAAATGGTGTGGGATTAGGGGCCCGGCTAAAGAGGACTGATCCAGCTGGGGACAGCATCCCGCTCTGGGAAACATGAGGGGTCCCTCTGTGCCCAGGTGCGCAGGGACTACCACAAGAGAGAGAACGTCAAAACGGCAAACACTAATTCTGTTTCTTTAACAATCGCGGCCGCTCAGACGTTCCACAGTCTCTTGAAATAACAACATACCCTTCTGATGACTGACCGCTGTCTCTTAACTTGAGAGGTGTTGCATCGTATTGCCAGGCAATGGGCATTTATGTCACATTTTAGGAGAAGTGTCAGCCAGGACAACAAAGAGCAGCCCACCTTCCCGGGTTGTATAACACTCGCAAAACCAATTACAGTGGCTGCATCACATCGGAGAATTCAAAAGCTATAAGCAATTGTTATAAAAAGAAAATTGAGCCACATGCTACAGTTTTTTTCTTTTTCCTTTCCATTAAATCATAACAGAGTATCTTTGGCCTAATGTCCCCTGTGAGACGGGTTGGGGTGATTTGTGTAGAAATTCTCACTTGACAAGCAGCTGTGAGAGCGAGCTTGCCGGGTTGACAGGCAGAGCAGTGCACCATCCACCCAATAAATCAGGAACAAAAAAACAAATCAATAGACATAATATTGCAAAACACTGCAGCAGGATAAACACAGCTCTCACATCTATTTGATTTTTCTCCCTCATCTGTCAACACAATTGAGAAGTCGCGCTTGCTAATTGTCTTCAATTGGCAGACTCCACGACTTTGGAGCTGTGACACTTGGATGTCACAGTCTTTGCCGCTCATAGTCGCCAGCCTGGCAGCCTTGAAAGCGGCCTCCATTTTGATCGGCTGTGTTCATCTGTGCGACTTCTCTCTGTCTGGATGAGGCGTCCTCTCCATTATGCAGTTCTTCTCATCATTAGCACCGACTGAAGAATCTGTGCCATGTTCTCTGTATCCAAAATATTTGAGGGAGGCAAAGAATCCCAGGAAGTCAATGAAAATGCGCTTCTATTGCCAGCTAGCATTTGCAACTGCCAGACTTCCTTGCATTCAAATTAGATTACCCAGCCGAGGAAGGACAGAGAGGGACTGGTTTCAAACTCGGCTTTCTTTTGTCACTAAATGGCTATGTTTAAAAAGAGGACATTGGATTCACTTCCTAAGAGGTCATGCACATCGGCTCCCTATCTCATCCTCTTCACAATTGTGAAGTCATCAACAAACCTTTAAACTCTGCACAGACAGGAACTCTGCCACCCAGCCCTGACTCCCCTCCCAGCCCCTGAGCCTCTCCTCCTCCACATACCCAGCATAGTGCTTGGCAAACATTTGGGGGCTACCACAAACTGGTCATATTGGTGGACCAAGGGGCACTGAACTGCAGAGAACAAAGGAACATTGGCTTAGGAGCTCATGGCCCTGCTGTCTTCTAGGAGGAGGGCAGGACAACTGCATCCCTTACACTCTGTTTGGCAGTGATTGTCCACGCTGTCTTTATCGGATCCTAGGAGGCAGAGGTCTAAGAACTTGACCATCGAGGTATAATAGGTTTCACAGGGGAACTAGAGTGAGCAGTTATGGCCTCCCTGGTAAGTGGACTGGCTAGACTCCGCAAGCCCCCGCTCCCATTCTACCCTTCACAGACCAGGAGTAATTCTGGGAGCCTTCCCTGTTCGCAAGTGTGCCTCCTTCGCATTCCTGAGGTCACTGAGCAAACACTGAATCTCTTCCATTTTTCCGACTGGGGTCTTGAAACAAGCCGTTGTCTCTGGCTGCTCCGCTTTTCCCAGGCACCTTTGCTGTGCCTTACAATCTCAGTCTCGGTCTCTTCTCTTCCTACCTCCACACACACACATCCACACACGTTACTTCTTTACTATGAACATTTTCAGATATACCAAGTAGACAAGATGCATAGTTAAGTTCCATGTACTCAAACCCAGCTGCCACTCATATCCACTCATGGTTAACTTATTTTATCTATTTTCCTCCTCCCACAGTAATATCATTGTGAAGCAACACCAGATATCATATTTGTTTGCAAATAGTTCAGAATACAGCTCTAGAAGGAAATTAAGTAGCATCTTCAAGAAAACTCTGAGTCCTCGGGAACTTGGGACTCCCTCCTTTGAGATTCCTTTGCTTGCTCCCAACTAGAACAAAATTGGTAGCTCATCTGTTTCCAGATCGTCTCCCTCACTAGATGCTAAGACCGTGGAAGCCTGACAGATAGAAGATGGCTGAATTGCACTCTATCATATAGATCAGCACCCTGCCACCCACTCTTGACTCCCCTCCCAGTCCCTGAGCCACTAGGCGCAGAGTGAAGTGAATCAGCCTCTTTGTCATTTCCTTTCCAGATAAACCATTGAGATGGTGTGAGAAAACCAGTTACAGTGTGGTTTTTAAACTCTAGTTCCTAAGGGATTTTTCTTTTTCTTTCTTTCTTTCTTTCT